>NW_026851938.1:0-209751 GCF_026571515.1 Ruditapes philippinarum | reverse complement strand
AATTATAAATTAATTAGTAAATAGATTTAATAAACCAATCTTTTTAAATCTCTTACCAAACATACAAAGCTTTTATCCTTTAATTTTCTTTTCAAAGTACAAAAAAAGAAACCCACTAGATAAGTGCATAGAACATAAATATGAGACATATAAATACATAATATACAATCATTGTGAGAACTAGTGAAGGGTATATTGGAAAATGATATATAGTAATATTTCAATCGCTTTTGAACCTTATGTTCCTTACAAAGACATGCTATACGATAAATAGCATATCAGAAGGAGCTAAGTAGCAACGTAACACGTACAGGTACCTCTTTTCCGAAACAAAATAAAAAGCGTACCATTACATGATAATCAAGTACATGTTTATATTTAGATAGCTACAAGAGTAATTGACGTCTGATTATCACTTGTCAGACAATTTGCTAGAATGACCATTTTATCAGCTTCGTTACTGTTACCCAACACCAGTTCAGTTAACATTAACAAACTATATACATACGCATAATTCATGACAATAATTTTTGATAAAGTGTATAAAGCTATATATCCGCTACAACAAGTAATGTTATATCTGAAAAAAGGAGAATACTTCCAAAATGTTTGTATGAAAGAAATAGTCTTATAAATGATACATGTTGTAAAGATTATAGCTTTATACCCTTTAAATAAAATACCCTTTAAATAAACGCACATGTATGTTAGTCTATTATTAAATTACATACATTATATTTATTTCAGAGCACGTATTTTATTATGATTATTTGATGTAAAATTTTTTTAACCGATATCATGTTTGTTAGACATTCATTTTGATCAGAAACTTAGTCAACTTTAGTTTTTATAAACTATACTTAAATTGTATCCTATGAAGTTAAACGACACTCGTCGTTAAAAATACAGGTATAGTGAAATGTTATGTCAGTGTAATGACTCACGTTTATTACTTGCCAAATAAATGAACTTAGCTGTTTTATTCAGCAACTGAGCACAATTTGTATTCATTAAATATTTGAATTTATTCATAGTAGGCCAAACACAATAATAACTTGGTAAACATTCCCTTCTGAGATCTCTATACTTAGGACATACTAACAGAAAGTGGTATTCATTTTCTACTTTGTTCATATCACAATTAATACAAATTCTATCATTTCTTAACAAATATATCAAAAAGGATTTTCGAGAAGCTGTTACATAGATAAACTACCAGGCAATTTAGCTAAGAAATTATTACTTTTTTTGACAAGAAATCATCGCCTTTCAATTGAAATAGGACGGTAGCAGAATATACCTACTCAAGACCATAAATGTAATATATGTAACGATATATATCTTGGCGATAATTTTCATTGTCTTTTTTTATGTCCAGACTTTGAAAATGATAGAAAATATACATAGATAACTTTTACATGAATAGGCTTAGTATGTTTAAATTTGTAAGCCTGCTCACATAGGAAAATACATATAAACTAAAGAATCTTAGTATTTTTTTGTATGAAAATAATGCAACATTTTATTAGAACTCGATGTGTTTAACTAGACAACTTTAAATCATGTCTTAAATTACAATATGCAAAAGATAAGTTATGACCCTTTTGTGTTTTTGATGATTGAATTTTTTTATATTTATTACTTTTCGCTTACATATATATACACACAGCTCAACTTTATAGCTTAAATAAATATGAATGTGTTAGGCTCTGTTTTTGGAAATCTCAATAGCCGTTTTCTACTACATTATGTTATGTGATTCTATGTATGTATGTATGCATTTATGTATGTCGCAAGTTTGCTTATGTTTCCCGCTATTGTGGGACTTTTGCATATATTGAAAATAAATCTTGAAACATCTTGTATCTGCGGATGTAATTGTGTTAACTGACGATTTGTTGTATACATGAGCGTTGTACACAGCGAGGTTTAATATAGATCTATTTAGGAAAGGAGGGTCAGAACTTTTTTATGATATAGACACTGCTAGTTAGTGATAGTACAGAAGTTTAAATTCTTTATGAAATATTTTAACTTCAGATAATTTGTATTGTATATGCAATCTATCAAGCCTGTAATGTTAATGATATAGAATTGTGACCTTATTTATATCCTTTTTACATTTCACGTGTTTAATTCGCTCTTTTATCAGTTATGCATGCCATGTATGGGACTAGGTTTTATAATATATAAAGAACAATTTTATTTATAAAGAGTTGTGTGAAGATGAGTACAAAGGTATGTACGTGCATCCAGATAACTTGATAACTTAAAATGATAAAATAATGGTCCAAATTTGAAAGTATTAATAATATTATTTCAAATATAATATAATAACGCAATGTTAATAATCTCAAGTTTCATGTTGACTCTTATTAAAATCTTTGAATAATGGGCAGCATAAGATTTAGTGTCTTTTGCATGATAATTGCGACGTTGCCGGAGCAATCATAATAACTCGAGCTAAATGAGCTAAATATAGCAAATAAAGAAGAAGAAAAAATGTTTTGTCATTGACATAGTTTAAAATACGGTGATACATGATTTAAACGACTAGTTCACTTTAAAGTTAACAGAGAAATATAAATCATACCGATCGAAAAGAAAACATGCATTCACGTAATGTCAATATTCAAATATATTTGGCAAGACAGGCATTTTGTGACCATATTACAATGGTTCAAAGGGGATATAGACTTAGTAAGAATTGTTCATATAATTATTATGCCCCCATTTCGAAGAAAAGGGGGTATATTGCTTTGCACTTGTCGGTCCGTCGGTCCGTCGGTCCGTAGACCAAATGATTTCCGAGTGATAACTAAAGAACCCTTAGGCCTAGGAACTTCAAACTTGGTATGGTGATTGGCCATGATCAGTAGATGACCCCTATTGATTTTGGGGTCAAGGGGTCAAAGGTCAAGGTCACATTGACCTTGTAAGCAAAAACGGTTTCCGATCAATAACTAAAGAACCTTAAGGCCTAGGAACTTCAAACTTGGTATGGTGATTGGTCATGATTAGTAAATGACCCCTATTGATTTTGGGGTCAAGGGGTCAAAGGTCAAGATCACATTGACCTTGTAAGCAAAAACGGTTTCCGATCAATAACTAAAGAACCTTTAGGCCTAGGAACTTCAAACTTGGTATGGTGATTGGTCATGATCAGTAGATGACCCCTATTGATTTTGGGGTCAAGGGGTCAAAGGTCAAGGTCACATTGACCTTGTAAGGAAACACGGTTTCCGATCAATAACTAAAGAACTTTAAGGCATAGGAACTTCAAACTTGGTATGGTGATTGGTCATGATCAGTAGATGACCCCTATTGATTTTGGGGTCAAGGGGTCAAAGGTCAAGGTCACATTGACCTTGTAAGCAAAAACGGTTTCCGATCAATAACTAAAGAACTTTTAGGCCTAGGAACTTCAAAGTTGGTATGGTGATTGGTTATGACCAGCAGATGGCCCCTGTTTATTTTGGGGTTAAGGGGTCAAAGGTCAAGGTCACATTGACCTCTTGGGTAAAAACGGTTTCCGATCAATAACAAAAGAACCCTTAAGCCTAGGGACTTCAAACTTGATATGGTGATAGGTCATGATCAGTAGATGACCCCTATTGATTTTGGGGTCAAGGGGTTAAAGGTCAAGGTCACATTGACCTCTTAGGTAAAAACGGTTTCCGATCAATAACTAAAGAACCCTTAGGCCTAGGAACTTCAAACTTTGTATGATGATTGTTCGTGACCAGCAGATGACCCCTATTGAGTTTTGGGTCAAGGGGTCAAAGGTCAGGGTCACATTGACCTTGAAAGTAAAAACGGTTTCTGATCAATAACTTAAGAACGCTTAGGCCTAGGAACTTCAAACTTGGCATGGTGATTTGTCATGACCAGCAGATTACCCCTATTGATTTTGGGATCAAGGGGTCAAAGGTCAAGGTCACATTGACATTGTAAGTAAAAACGGTTTCTGATCAATAATTAAAGAACGCTTCGGCATAGGAACTTCAAACTTGGTATGGTGATTGGTCATGAGCAGCAGATGACCCCTATTGATTTTAGGGTCAAAGGTCAAGGTCACATTGACCATGTATGTTAAAACGGTTTCCAATCAATAACTAAAGAACCCTTAGGCCTAGGAACTTCAAACTTGGTATAGTGATTGGTCATGACCAGCAGATGACCTATTGATTTTGGGGTCAAGTGGTCAAAGGTCAAGGTCACATTGACCTTGTAGGTAAAAACGGTTTCTGATCAATTAACTAAAAACGCTTAGGCCTAGGAACTTCAAACTTTGTATGATGATTGGTCGTGACCAGCAGATGACCCCTATTGAGTTTTGGGTCAAGGGGTCAAAGGTTAAGGTCATGACCAGTAGATACTTGATAACCCTTATTAATTGTTTGATCACTGGGTCAGAAGTCATGCATAATAACCTTATCACATTATTGACTAATTGGCTGCTGATAGGGGGCATACATGTTTTACAAACATATCTTGTTTTACTTGAACATTGTACATGTATTTTTCAATTGAATGTTGAATATTTAAATGCGAATGCATTTAAGACATCAACTTTATCATAAAAGATGTATATTTCAAACAAAATTCTGTCCACCACCTTTAGCTCAATTAAGAAGAGCATAGGATTTGTAATTCACTCTGGTAAGGCGGAATTTCTTCTTGACAATTTATCCATGTCATATGTGCCATTAAATCTGTAGCAAGAACTTCCTGATGAATCACAAAGTATGGATGGTGCGTTGATAAACGGTGGTGGTAGCTTAATGGCTAAGATGTTTGCGTCTCAACCCCAAGATTGTGGGTTCGAGCCCAACTCGGGTCACGACTATGTTTCTTCATTTGACACCAGTATTGAAAGTGATTGATACATGTTGAAAGAGCGTGTTTCGCAATCGAGCATAAAAAATATGTTTAAACTAATAGCTTGTAGATTTATTAAAGGCCCTAGTATCTTGCACTAAAATATATTCTTGTTTACAGGGATATTGCAGTACGATACTAATGAAATATATTTTGTGCTTATTTTGTGAAATATTTGTTTATTATACACTTTTAAAAAATTCGGAGAAATATTTGTTTATTTTACACATTTAAAAAAGTCGGTGAAATATTTGTTTATTATACACTTTAAAAAAATCGGTGCATTATTACGACATTTTATCAAGATGTTATAGGGATAACATAAATGAAACTCTTGGTTATTATACTAACCTCCTTTAGTTCCTTAATCAGAACGGGCTAGGACGTGGAGAACTTTTAACATCCACGTCCTTACCTCGACTAAGCCTGTCCTACCAAATCACAGTGAGCGAGATTCTGAGTATTGTATACGACAAAAACTAATAGTATGTATCTTAGTATCTTGTTCTCACGACATGATAAAAACATATTTTTATAGTACATTTTGATAAGCCAATTGCTTCGTTTGCACGACTTAGCGACATAGGATCTAGTGCTTCTGGTTAACACTACGGCACTGTATGATAACACTTTATATTTGTCTGTAACTTCTAGTAGGCCTACCCCTACTACTTAGAGCACTAAATTGAATATTTTGCTGTAACTGCTATTGTAGTTTGTGGTGATGATAATGTTGTAGCTGCTGCTGCTGCTGCTGATGATGATGATGATAGTGGTTTTGATGGCACATGTGGTATTTACGATTCCGTCAATAGTTTCTTTTTTTAAATAAACGGTATCGTGCAAAACGGGCTTATTTGAGTAAAAAATTAAACGTGACGTATACGTTGGTATTTCAATTTTTATGTGCGCATTTGAGCGACAAGCATAGAAAAATTAAATTCAACCGAATATGGCACATTTTATGTTCCAATTTCGGCTGAGGATTGTGCCATATTGGACCGGATTTGTCACTCGTGCGAATATGTCACAGGCATGCCATATTCGGTCTGTGAAATACGAGTATACGGTCCGACACGGCCTTCCTCATTATATCAAGTCTGCTCATTTGTAACCATTTTAAAACTTATACTTAAGATATTATCACACATTGGTGTATAAACAAATTGCTGGTCTCATATATGTAACATTTATGTGTTTAAATAGTTTGAATATCTTTAATATTGTTCCTTGTTAATGTTGTTAATGGTCTCATGGAAAAATGATATGTTGTTCAAATGAGTTCTCTCTTTATTATTATTATTATTGTTGTTACTACATGTATTATTATTATCATTATTTAATGATCATTATTCTTACTATAATTATTATTTTTAATAAATACGTATAAAGTTTAAGCTTTCACAATTTTTATATATAATTCAATATTTTCTCGGGATGAAAAGATGTCAGTTTGAGAAGGCATTGATGTAAAATATGAAACACACGATATACTAACGTATTTTACATTATTATATTTGATAAATTTAGTTGTAGATATTATTATGTTTGCATGAAGTTTTTGTTTAGGTACAGTTTGCAATGGAACCATAACCTTATGTTAGTATTGTTAACCACAGATTCTTAAACCTTAAAGATCCTTATAACTTAGACTGGTTGAAGGTTTTTATTATCTTAAAGGCACATTATGCCTCAGAAATCCATATTTTTTAAAAAAAATCTTTAGAAATGCCAGACATTTATCTAATATAATTTTTAATAATGAATTTAGAGAATATAAAATATTTTACAACTAAAGTAAGTTGTGCTGAATGCGCAGTAATGTGTCATAAAGGCAGCAAAATGTAAATAATGAAGTATTTTGACTTCAATATAAAAAACTCATTCACTATAATTGCAAGCAGCAGAGCAAAAGAAGTAACAGCCAGCTGAAATGAGTATGTTTTTTGGAAACCGTAACAAGACACCAAAAATAAAATAGTTTTCAGAAATAAAAATGATGACATTCTTAGGCCTAATGTGCCTTTAAAACTGTGATATTGAAACCAAATGATATTCGAGTCATTTAAATATTTTCGAGATCTTATTAAAATGTCTCTGTCATTTAATCTACTATTGAAATATATCACTTGAAGATAAAATAACAGAAGATTATATTGTTTGTTCGAATGGTATTGCTCCAGTAAATTTAACAGATGCAATCTCAAAACACCATGGTGAAATTGATCGAGCGAACATCAAATAGCATAACAACAATTATTATAATACTTTATATTAACAGGAGAGAATATCAATATGTAAACATTGCATCAAAAAGAAGAGCATTTGGAGGTAATGTTTAATTTGAATGTAAACTATTTTTAAAATCTATTTATACAGCAATAAAATACAAACATAAATCAACAGCTAAAGTGGTGACGGTTCGACAGGACTCTTAAACTATTAATAAATAAACTACTAGTTCTGTTCTTTATACGTTATAGTGTACTTAAACCATGTTATCGTTTTGTTATTTTTTTTTTAATTATGTTGAACAATACGACAGTACGTTGAAATAGCGCCACGTTTGAAGGTTTTACCTTGCATTGTCAATCACTATACATTGTCTCTATGTGAAGGTAGTTATTGTTTTCCCATAAACTGTCATTTTAGTTCCCGGTCACTTGAGTTCTGTCTATTCATACAATCAATAAACTTCTTTAGTGCTAGATAATGGTCAGCTCTTATAACATCTCCACGAATCCTTTCATTGGTTTAGCATATCTATTTTTTTTCTCTGTTTAAATATTTATCTCTTGTTAAATTGTTATCTATGGTTAAAATGGAATCCGTGTTATAGTTTGAACAATAAATTATGTTTGTTTGTTGTTTGTTTTTTTCGCATGTATACATAGTTTGATAAGTTCTTCATATTCTCGTTTAAAGTCTTAAAATAATAAACAGAACAGAACATAATTTATTTTGGGTTGCACATAGTACATCATGACTGCAATATAAATACACAAATTGTAAATATGTCACGTTTCTTTTTAACAAACAATATAGGATTTAATATATAGTATTGAATTCCATGTAAAGCTGTAGAATGAACAATTATGGATTAAGAGAATATTATTATCACTTGTAATATAATTTCCTCAGCAGAGTATAAACATATTTGATACAACAAATCAATTGAATTTTGAGTATAAATTTGCAACAAATATAAAATTTAGTTGTTAGTACTAACAAAAGTGTTCCTGATTTTAATCGATTCTCTCAGATATTTAGCTAGATTCGTAAGTATAATTTTATTATTAGAAGAAATCAGTTCAATAAATTTACATATTGATGGTCTTTTGTAATAATATTGTTTCAAATATTTTTCCTTATGTCTACATAGCATGGGCATATCAAAACAAAATGGTATTCATCTTCCAAATCCATAGAATAACAAAATAAACAATATCTTTCACTCCTTGGGATTCAATTTTGCCCATATCTACCCGTTTGTACTCTAAGTGTATGTGCAGACATTCTAATTCTTGTGATGTAAAATCTAAGATTCTTAGGCAATATGGTAGTTTTCGTATGAAAATAATTCTTTACAATTTTTATACTGTTCTAAAACAGAACAGAATTATTTTCTATAGATGAATGCCATATTTGTATATAATTATCAATAACTCTTTGTTTAAATAATTTTGGAAATAATTTACTATCTACAATATCATTTTAAAAAAAGTATTCGGATAAACCATATATATTTAGCATTGCTTGGACATTTGACACCCAGTTCTTTTAACCTATGTAACAATCAGATAACTTAATTTATATATTTTCCGTAAAATTATATTGTCAGTATTTATCAATTGACATTACGCCAGAGAAGAGATTGCTCCGCCCACTGATTCACGTGACCCGGTCATTCAGAACCTTAGACAAAAGACGGTACCGACGTTTACGCGAAACTGTCATGCCACTTAAGTGACTAATGAATTTACCTTATATCATTTGGTATATATAAATTTTAATGCTTTTATTGAATAGTTCAATGTATTATGGTATTTTTAAAAAAAATTAACTGCATTCACGCATTAATTATAAATAAAACGTTTGGCAAAGATCTTGTTATATTTCTTGCTGACATCAAGGAAGATGTTACTGACAAAATATCATTTTAGTTTACAAATTCAAAGATAGTTAAAATTGATGTAGTGGAACATATAATAGTAAAATTATATCAATGAAACAGTAACATTTACAAATGTTTTTGGGGTTTTATGTGCGAAATCACTTATATATAATGCATTTGCGCATAAATTGTCAAAATTAAATGAGAAAATTGCCCTTGCGTAACTTTGTTATATGATATATGATTATATGTTTATTTGTACATTAGATATTTTCGTGATAAAACGCAATATTATTCACTTCAAAATAAATTTCACATATACCATACCTCAACTTTAAATTAAAACCGTGATCAGATATAATGTTATTGAAGCAGATGTATTTAAATATTTAATATTTAATCTTAATTCATTGAGCTTTAATAGAAATATTTAGGTAGAATAATTTCACCTGAAATATTTATTGCATATTTTTTTTTTCATTTTATTTGCAAGTACTTTTTTCTACTACAGCATTTTATTGACAATATGTTATAAACGAACAAAAAATGTCATATCTTCTGGATATTCCGAGATCTTATAATATATTATGTGATTATGAATAGACATAATTGTAATGAAGGAAGGAATAGAGTATTTGTTTAAACTTTTTCCTTGTTTAATGCAATGTGGTATAGCCAGTTTTAACTTTCCTACCTGCTATATAACTTATTATCTTCATATATAGAAAGTTACTGATATTTTTGTTTTGTGTAAAATGAACTAACTAACTCCATCTGACAATATGTCAGGTTATTTTGTAACTTAGATATACCGTTTTAATAGCTTTAAATTGACAAAAAATCAAAATTTCAATATAAATACAGCTGCACCATTGTCTTATACACATAATTTGTCTAAGGAAAATGGCGGACTTCTCAGACATCTTAGCATAAAACTGATAACGATCGCCGATTGGCTTATTTGTAAGACCCCTGCCAGCTTGATTGACAGGCGGCGTAATGTCAATTTGCACCAAAATTTAATTATTCTTACATATCTATTTATATACAATGGGTAACGGCCGAGTTCGCCGTATATACTGACATTGCTTGTATTGGCTCTAACATTTAAAATTCTTTTATAAAATTTCAAGTGAATATGCTCAATATCTTTTGATTTGCTATAACCCCATACTTCTGATGTATATGATATGATTGAGCCTACAAAAGAATCAAATAATTGACATAATAATTTGGGTTTTAAATCCATGTCTTTACAATTTATCAATAATGTGCTCATTGCTTTTAAAGCTTCGCCAGTTAAATTGAGAAAAAATGCCTGTATAGCTGAACACTGTACATAGGTAGTTAAAGTGATCTACTACTTCTATCGTCTGACCGTTATACGTCTATTTTTCGTTAATAAAACGAATTATTTATTATACCTGAAATATATGATAAAGTTGGATTTCTCTTTCGCTTGTTCAAGGAATTTACTTGTAAACCAATTGTTTTAAAGTTATAGATACAAGATTGTCTCCATTTGTTTGCTTTGTTAAAACGTATTGATCGCATTTAATTGGATGTAGAAATTAAGTATTTGATTAAACAGTGTTAAACGATATCTAAATACACGATGAAAAAATACCGAAGTGTCTCGGATAAGTCCGTATTGTAATATTCCCTGGAGCACATTCACTATTGTGCCTTCAAATGAGCGTAAAGTGACGGGATTTGTAATATGGAAAATTTATTTAATATTGGTATAGTATGTTTGTTTTATTCTTTACTAAAACTAAATAATAATCTTAAAATTTTGTTAGTATTGCTTCTCTGTGCACCTCAAAGTAATTTTCATATCTTATTTTCGAAGAAAAAAATGGAGTTATTATCATGACCCACTCGTCGGCGTCGGCGATCATAAACCTTTCCGTTAATGTTATTCACATTAAACTTGATATACATCTTTAATATCCAAATTTAACTCTGTTTCAGAAAGGCACATATTTTGAAATTAATTTTTGCTAAATTAAGTTCCTTTTCTTTTTACATTAATTTACCATTTAGGGACAGGTCTTGTGAAACTTAATACATTGAGCGCATGATATTTTTGTTAACTTTTTCTCTTAATGAAATAGATATTCCGATATTGATATATTCATTTTAAAGCATATACTTGACGTTTAACCACTTGTAACATAATCTCGAGGTGGTAGTGTTTCTTTCACATGAAAACGTTGATTAAATTAATATTTTGTAAATTTGACATTTTGCAAATAACGGATACGTTTCGATAAGACATTGTTGACAAAATCTGCAGGTACTTTTATATACTTTTATTTTGATATATTAACATTTAAACAGTTATTTGATCACGTTAAACGTCATTCTGTTGTATATGAGTTGCTAAGCAACTGTACTTTAACTTCGTATGACTATTGATTGGGTAGAGGTCGACAGATCCAAGTAAAAACCTGGTAAATATCCTTGCTGAAGAAAGTATGACAGTATAAAGCCGGTAACATGTGATTGTAAATCTAGACATTAATTAAACGTCATCAATTATAAAGAGTTTTAACATGATATATGGTACCAATATAAATGGGGTTAGCGTATATAATGGAGGTTATATAGCAAACAACCGTTTGTTAGATCATATTATCTGTCAATATAAATAACAAAATCATAATTTATCAAAACTGCTTCCTTGGAAATAATTCTAAAATATGCTGCAGCGGCGAATATTTTATACATATATGCATGTATACGCTAATAAATGGAAGAATTTAAACAAGAACATCCGACTGTACCTGTCAAGCTCGATTAAGAGTTATCACGCTTGTTTTATCTATAGAGATACCTTTTAATTTAAATAAATAAATTGCAAATCAAACGCTGCTGAAGACACTTTGTGGTAAAAAGTATGTTTCAAATTTAAGCTTTTTTTATCGGAAGGAAAAGTAGGACAAAACACTATAAGCGTCACAATTATTAATGAAAGTCGGCGTTACAAACGTGCGGTATTATAGATATCATAATTATATTTATTTATATTAATGACTCACTAAACACGTTTCACGATCTATTTTTCAGGCAAGGCAGCAAATGCTATCAACAATACTTAATGAATGTAACTTTGTTGGAATTATGAGCATTTTATGTTCAAAAGTATCTTGAATCGGTGTACCTAAATGACACGGCAAAGAAATTTCAACTTATGATTTATTATAAAAGACGCTCCTGATTTACATTACTTATAAACTCGATGTTTTTGCTGAATATTGCCAGAATTACATAATTAAGAAAACATCGGTAAAATTAACATTGAAATCCTCTGAAACCAAATCAACAGTTTCATTACAATGTTACTACAAAGGATGACGCGTTATGGACTAGTCACAACATCAAGACGATATTTGCTGAGCGTTTGTATTGTTTCTACAATCTTTGTTTTTGTTCTAACTAAATTATCTCTCGTTTATAACACAACACCTACAAAACACAATAGAGATGACTCAAGCGAAAATCCTTCTATCTATCTGCAGTCACGACGATTTGATGTTATTGTTAAAATGGTTTATGCATATTTCTATGTTTATAAAAGTGAATTACCACATCCAATACTGCAGGCGTATTTAGACCACTTACGGGTTTGGAATCATTTTAAGGAATATTGTAGCAGTATAAAGAAGACATGGTTTGATGGTAAAATACCGTGCAAAAATAAACGAAACCAGTCAGATTTCATTTCATCATTTCATAAAACAATTGATGATATTAAACAAAATGGGTTTAAATCTAGTGTATCAAAAATTCCACTGGATAACACCGGTTTCCTTATGAATGGTGCTCATAGAATATCGGCAGCCGTAGTTCTATCACAAAATGCCAGCTTTGAACATCATCAGTATAAACAGAATGCCTTTCATTGGGACTATAATTTTTTTATAAGGAGGGGAATGCCACAAGAGAGACTAAATATTGTTGTTTTAGAATGGATGAAGATTCAGATGACTCTGCCGTATTTGAAAAGTTTTGTGTTTATTGTTTCTGTATTGTCCAATAATAACAATAAAGATAAAGCGATGCGAAAGATTGTAGAGAAGCAATGCTCAAAAGATAATAGCATTTTATATGAAGTACAAGTCAATTTTACAAGAAACGGAATGCAACAATTAGTAACCCACATGTATGGAAAACAACCTTTCACTTACACAAAATTGAAAAAGATTATGTCGAAATTTAATTCAACATACATTGGAAAGTTTTTTTTTATCTTTACAAAAGGTATCAAACATCTTGATAAATGTAAAAGACGGATCCGAAAACTGTACAATGACACAGACCAGACATTTACAGTTCATATTCCAGAAACGATTGAAAGAAATGTGATTTTAGCAGAAATGATTCTTAATTCAAATTCTATACAATTTATGAATTATGCTAAAAACGCGTTAGAGTGTTACCTGATCGCGAATGAAATGGCAAGACGTTATATAAACAAACCAGTAAAAGCGTTACCCGGGATATTTATTGGAAGGGATGATGTCATGGTTAACTCTGGAACTGTGCTTGCTATATATGGTATACGTAAACGAACAGACGTACACGTATTATTTTTACGTAAAATTATAAATGAATTAGCTCTACTTGGGAAAGAGCGCAAAATAGTTTTCCAAGCACACGCTTTCAAAGACAATTTCATATCGAAAGGAGATCGAGAAGATCAATTTGGCTCAAATGTAACAACTAATCAATGGGCCTTATTTTATGATCCCCATAATTTTGGATATTGATACGGTATAAAATTTGTATCTTTGGAACAATTAATTTGGTACAAAAGAATGCAGAATGATTTGGAAGACGTTCAGTTAATAAATAACTTTTTTAAGTCAATTGTTTAGATAATTATCCGCTATTCCTGTACTATGTAATCAAATATTTTCTTCATTTAACCAACACATACTTGTTTACATTGTCTCTTTTTGGTATGTCCCACAACAAGATAATAAGTACACTATCTAAAATAACTACACATTATTTGTTCATCTCAATGACAATATGTATAATATTATCATAGGTAGATGATATCTGATTTCGGATTATATGATATTCGTATATGTATTTGTTTCCGTAATACAACTATATCAGAGACTTATATAGGTCTGCAATCTAAAATATGAGTCTGTGCTTTATTTGTATTTGTTATTTATTACTTATTAATTATTATTTTTTTTATTAATTAGCTACATTTATGCACACGAGAGCAAAGTTTAAAAGACGATTGCTTCTTAAATATATGTTTTAAATGATTGTATTCTAATATTGTGTATGTGTTAAAGGGTTTGGAATTTTTCTCAATGTCAGGTCGAATTGTCGGTGTTAAATTAGAAAGTCCTTGTATCTTGATGGTGATACAATTATAGAGTTTAACATTTTTAAAAAGTTTTTTTTTAACAGAGGAATATCTTTATTTGAATATTCTGGAAGAAAAGTCATTTGGTGTGACCGTCTTTATTGTTTAAAACTTCATCATATGATACAGTATCAAAACGAACGTACTACCCGCTATTCCACAGAAAATCTATTAGCGTATACCGTAAAAAATTGATCTGTCATATGTAATTGTGGTTCGGATCGGAATATCTGTCCCGAGGGAGGAAAAAGAGACTTGTCAAGTTAAGGCCCATGGGCAGGTTCCCGAGGGGCTGATATTCCGATCCGATCCACAAACATGTCAGATATTTTTTTTTTGCATGTTCTACCATATTCCATTATACTTCAAATTCTTTACCTAAATATAACAAATTTTCCATGGAAATTTATGTCATTACATCCATTATTATTTTCTTACACATAACGGTAAATTACATCATACCAGATGAAACTTTCCGGCATGTGCAAAACTAACGGAAACGCCAGTCTGATAAACAACTTTTTACAAGAAACTAGTTTCTTGTTTGTGTCAAAGACGACCATTCAAATTGTAAACGAATAATAGTAATAGTAAAATTATCTTTAGGAAGAAAAATAAAAAAATAATGTATTGTCAATACCGACTCTTTATCTTCTGCATTTTCTAACAATGTCGTGTTTAATTACTTGTGTTTTCCAACTATTGCCTAAATCCAATAGCCCTAGGATGGCAGGACAAATTGTTTTATATACACCAATCAGTAATACGATCAAAATAAAGTTGTATTTCTCATACTGTCATACATAGAGATCTATCGTTGACCGATCTATGAATAATTCTATGGTAGAAAAAAAATAATTTCAAAATTTCGATAGTGGCATAAACATTTTTCAGCTTTCCTTGCATTAATTAGAAATAGTTTTTTTCACATAAGCTTGTCAATATTTCGAAGTTCGTTGGAGGCGTACATGTCTTAATTTTTTTATTTTGCTTTATGCCGACGATACAGTGATCTTCAGTGAAAATGAAATTGATCTTCAAAAGTCTTAAGATCTGTTTAAAATATATTGTGAAACGTTGAAATTAAATATTAATGTAAATAAAACATAAGTTATGATATTTAGTAAAGGACGTCCAAAAATAAATAGTGTTTTTAAAACTGGGCAACATTTCTTGGAAATTGTAAATGAATATAAATATTAAAGGATATATTTCAAGAAAAGTGGTTCGTTTAATAAATCAAAAATACAAATTGCTGAGCAAGCTAATAAAGCACTATTTGCATTGCTGAGGAAAATTAAAACTATGGCTTTACCATTTGACCTACAAATTGAATTATTTGAAAAAGACATCAAGCCTATTTTACTGTACGGAAGCGAAATTTGGGGATATGGAAATGTTAATGTTTTAGAGAAAATTCAGCTGAATTTCTCAAATATATATTAAAATTTTAAAAATCAACCGCGTCTTATATGATATATGGTAAAACAGGTGTTCTACCACTCAGTATGCACATTTAACACAGAGTAATTACATTTTGGGCAAGACTTATTGAAAACATCAATGAACCAACAAAATTATCTTCAAAGGTATAGATTTTCTTACGTAAATTACATATAGATAATAAAGTTAAATCATTGGGGATAGAAAATGTAAAACAATATTTATGTGAAACAGATTTTTTTTCTGGGATTTGGTATATAGAAAATTATAGCAGTAGTAGATGGTTGATAAAAAAAACATTTCAAAAACTAAAAGATATTTACGCACAGAATCGGCGTTCTGAACTAAATAACACTTCTGATACAAACGTTAACAAATATATCAAAAAGGATTTTTCCAGACGCTGTTACATAGATAAACTACCAGGCATTTTATCTAAGAAATTATTACTATTTTTGACAAGAAATCATCACCTTCCAATTGAAATAGGACGATGGCAGAACATACCTACTCAAGACCGTAAATGTAATATATGTAACGATATTGGCGATGAATTTCATTATCTTTTTGTTCTTCCAGAATTTGAAAATGATAGAAAATATACATAGATAACTTTTACATAAATATGCCTGAATTTGTAAGCCTGCTCACATAGGAAAATACAAATAAACTAAAGAATCTTAGTATTTTTTTGTATGAAAATAATGCAACATTTTATTAGAACTTGATGTGTTTAACTAGACAACTTTAAATCATGTCTTAAATTACAATATACGAAAGATAAGTTATGACATTTTTTGTGTCTTTGATGATTGAATTTTTTAATATTTATTACTTTTCACTTACATATATGAACACAGCTCAACTTTATAGCTTAAAATAAATATGAATGTGTTAGGGCTCTGTTCTTGAAATCTCATAGCCGTTTTCTACTACATTATAGTTATGTGATTCTAATGTAAGTATGTATGCATTTATGTATGTCGCAAGTTTGTTTATGTTTCCCGCTATTGTGGGACTTTTGCATATATTGAAAATAAATCTTGAAAAATCTTGTATCTGCGGATGTAATGGTGTTAACTGAAGATTTGTTGTATACATGAGCAGATGGTTGTACACAGCGAGGTTAATATACGATCTATTTTATGAAAGGAGGGTCAGAACTTTTTTATGATATAGTCACTGCTAGTTAGTGCTAGTACAGAAGTTTTGAAATTCTGTAAAGAAATATTTTAAACTTGAGATAATATTTGTATGTGATATGCAATCTAGATCAGCCTGTAATGTTAATGATAAAGAATTGTGACCTTATTTATATCCCTTTTTACATTTCACGTGTTTGATTCGCTCTTTTATCAATAATGCATGCCCTGTATTCGACTAGGTTTTATAATATATAAAGAACAATTTTTAAACCAGTTATATTGATAACTTAAAATGATGAAATAATGGTCTAAAGTTGCAAGTACTAATAATATTCTTTCAAATATAATATAATAACGCAATGTTAAAAATCTCAAGTTTCATGTTGACACTTATTAAAATCTTTGAATAATGGGCAGCATAAGATTTAGTGTCTTTTGCATGATAATGGCGACGTCGCCGGAGCAATCATAATAACTCGAGCTAAATGAGCTAAATATAGCAAATAAAGAAGAAGAAAAAATGTTTTGTCATTGACATGTTTTAAAATACGGTGATACATGCTTTTAAACGACTAGTTCACTTAAAAGTTTACAGAAGAATATATATCTTGCCGATCGAAAAGATAACATGCATTCACTTAATGTCAATATGTAAGTAAGTTTGGCAAGATAGACATTTTGTGAACATATTACAATGGTTCAACGTGCAAGGGGGATATAGATTTGTTAAGAATTGTTCATATTTATTTTACTTGAACATTGTACATGTATTTTTCAATTGAATGTTGAATATTTAAATGCGAATGCATTTAAGACATCAACTTTATCATAAAAGATGTATATTTCAAACAAAAGTTTGTCCACCATCTTTAGCTCAATTAAAAAGAGCATAGGATTTGTAATTCAAGGACCGCTAGTACTCTGGTAAGGCGGAATTTCTTCTTGACAATTTATCCATGTCATATGTTCCATTAAATCTGTAGCAAGAACTTCCTGATGAATCACAAAGTATGGATGGTGCGTTGATAAACGGTGGTGGTAGCCTAATGGCTAAGATGTTTGCGTCTCAACCCCAAGATTGTGGGTTCGAGCCTAACTCGGGTCACGACTATGTTTCTTCATTTGACACCAGTATTGAAAGTGATTGATACATGTTGAAAGAGCGTGTTTCGCAATCGAGCATAAAAAATATGTTTAAACTAATAGCTTGTAGATTTATTAAAGGCCTTAGTGTCTTGCACTAAAATATATTCTTGTTTACAGGGATATTGCAGTACGATACTCATGAAATATATTTTGTGCTTATTTTGTGAAATATTTGTTTATTATACACTTTTAAAAAATTCGGAGAAATATTTGTTTATTTTACACATTTAAAATAGTCGGTGAAATATTTGTTTATTATACACTTTAAAAAAATCGGTGCATTATTACGACATTTTATCAAGATGTTATAGGGATAACATAAATGAAACTCTTGGTTATTATACTAACCTCCTTTAGTTCCTTAATCAGAACGTGCTAGGACGTGGAGAACTTTTAACATCCACGTCCTTACCTCGACTAAGCCTGTCCTACCAAATCACAGTGAGCGAGATTCTGAGTATTGTATACGACAAAAACTAATAGTATGTATCTTAGTATCTTGTTCTCACGACATGATAAAAACATATATTTTATAGTACATTTTGATAAGCCAATTGCTTCGTATGCACGACTTAGCGACATAGGATCTAGTGCTTCTGGTTAACACTACGGCACTGTATGATAACACGTTATATTTGTCTGTAACTTCTAGTAGGCCTACCCCTACTACTTAGAGCACTAAATTGAATATTTTGCTGTAACTGCTATTGCAGTTTGTGATGATGATAATGTTGCTGCTGCTGCTGCTGCTGATGATGATGATGATGATAGTGGTGATGATTGCACATGTGGTATTTACGATTCCGTCAATAGTTTCTTTTTTTAAATAAACGGTATTGTGCAAAACGGGCTTATTTGAGTAAAAAATCACATGTGACGTATACGTTGGTTTTTCAATTTTTATGTGCGCATTTGAGCGACAAGCATAGAAAAATTAAATTCAACCGAATATGGCACATTTTATGTTTCAATTTCGGCTGAAGATTGTGCCATATTGGACCGAATTTGTAACTCGCGCGAATATGTCACAGGTATGCCATATTCGGTCTGTGAAATACGAGTATACGGTCCGACACGGCCTTCCTCATTATATCAAATCTGCTCATTTGTAACCATTTTAAAACTTATACTTAAGATATTATCACACATTGGTGTATATACAAATTGCTGGTCTCATATATGTAACATTTATGTATTTTAATAGTTTGAATATGTTTTTACATTGTTCTTGATTGATATGTTGTTCAAATGAGTTCTCTCTTTATTATTATTATTATTAATTATTATTATAATAATTATTATTATTATTATTATTTAATTATTATTCTAATTCTTATTATTAATTAATACACAGGATTCTCAATAAATTATTCATAAGTAGCCAAAAAGCAAATTCCAGCAGGCCTTTTGTGTAATTCAAACAACAATTTTCTGAATAAAAGTAAGAAAACTGTATAAGTTTCAACAGGCCAAATCATGATTTCAGCCAGTCATTTTGGCCTGTGGCCTGCTGTTATTAAAAACCCTGATACATATAAAGATTAAGCTTTCACAATTTTAATATATAATTTAATATTTTCTCGGGATGAAAAGATGTCAGTTTGAGAAGGCATTGATGTAAAATATGAAACACACGATATACTAACGTATTTTACATTATTATATTTGATAAAATTAGTTGTAGATATTATTATGTTTGCATGAAGTTTTTGTTTAGGTAGAGTTTGCTATTGAACCATAACCTTATGTTATTTGTGTTAACCACAGATTCTTAAACCTTAAAGATCCTTATAACTTAGACTAGTTGAATTTTATTTATTATCTTAAAGGCAAATTATGCCTCAGAAATCCATTTTTTTTTTTTAAATCTTTAGAAATTCCAGACATGTATCTAATAATGTTTTAATAATGGTTTTAGAGAATATTAGATGTTTAACAACTAAAGTAAGTTGTGCTGAATGTGCAGTAATGTGTCATAAAGGCAGCAAAATGTAAATAATGTAGTATTTTGACTTCCATACAAAGTACTCATTCACTATGATTGCAAGCAGCAGAGCAAAATAAGTAACAGCCAGCTCAAATGAGTATTTTGTTTGGAAACCGTAACAAGACACCAAAAATAAAATATTTTTCAGAAATAAAAAATGATACCATTCTGAGGCCTAATGTGCATTTAGATAAAATAACAGAAGATTATATTGTTTGTTTAAATGGTATTGCTACAGTAAATTTAACAGATGCAATTTCAAAACATCATGGTGAAATTGATCGAGCGAACATCAAATAGCATAACAACAATGATTATAATACTTTAGATTAACAGGAGAGAATATCAATATGTAAACATTGCATCAAAAAGAGAAGCATTTGGTTGGAGGTAATGTTTCATTTGAATGTAAAATATTTTTAAAATCTATTTATACAGCAATAAAATACAAACATAAATCAACAGCTAAAGTGGTGACGTTTCGACAGGACTCTTAAACTATATATATTTGTTCTTTATACGTTATGGTGAACTTAAACCATGTTATCTTTTAGTTATTTTTTTTAAAAATTATGTTGAACAACACGACAGCACGTTGTAATAGCGCCACATCCTTGCATTGTAAATCACTATACATTGTCTCTATGTGAAGGTAATTATTGTTTTCCCATAAACTGTCATTTCAGTTCCCGGGTACTTGAGTTCTGTCTATTTATAAATCAATAAACTTCTTTACTGCTAGATAATGGTCAGCTCTTATAACATTTCCACGAATCCTTTCATTGGTTTAGCATATCTGTTTTTTATCTGTTTAAATATTTATCTCTTGTTAAAATGTTATCTATGGTCAAAATGGAATCCGTGTTATAGTTTGAACAATAACTTATGTTTTTTGTTTTTTTGTTTTGTTTTTTTTTTTGAATGAAAACAGAGTTTGAACAGAACATAATTTATTTTGGGTTTGCACATAGTACATCATGACTGCAATATAAATACACAAATTGTAAATATGTCACGTTTCTTTTTAACAAACAATATAGGATTTAATATATAGTATTGAATTCCATGTAAAGCTGTAGAATGAACAATTATGGATTAAGAGAATATTATTATCACTTGTAATATAATTTCCTCAGCAGAGTATAAACATATTTGATACAAAAAATCGATTGAATTTTGAGTATAACTTTGCAACAAATATAGAATTTAGTTGTTAGTACTAACAAAAGTGTTCCTGATTTTAATCGATTCTCCCAGATATTTAGCTAGATTCGTAAGTATAATTTTATTATTAGAAGAAATCACTTCAATAAATTTACATATTGATGGTCTTTTGTAATAATATTGTTTCAAATATTTTTCCTTATTGTCTACATAGCATGGGCATATCAAAACAAAATGGTATTCATCTTCCAAATCCAAAGTATTACATAATAAACAATATCTTTCACTCCTTGGGATTCTATTTTGCCCATATCTACCCGTTTGTACTCTTAGTGAATGTGTAGACATTCTAATTCTTGTGATGTAAAATCTAAGATTCTTAGGCAATATGTCAAGGAAGTTTTCGTATGAAAATAATTCTTTAGAATTTTTATACAGTTCTAAAACAGAATTATTTTCTATAGATGAATGTCATATTTGTGAATAATTATCAATAACTCTTTGTTTAAATAATTTTGGAAATAATCTGCTATATAAAATATCATTTTAAAAAAGTATTCGGATAAACCATATATATTTAGCATTGCTTTGACATTTGACACCCAGTTCTTTTAACCTTTGTAACAATCAGATAAACTTAATTAATATATTTTCCGTAAAATTATATTGTCAGTATTTATTAATTTGCACCAAAAATTAATTATTCTCACATATCTTTTTATATACAATGGGTAACGGCCGAGTTCACCGAATATACTGACATTGCTTGTATTGGCCCTAACATTTAAAATTATTTTATAAAACTTCAAGACAATACGCTCAATATCTTTTGATTTGCTATAACCTCATACTTCTGATGTATATGATATGATTGAGCCTACAAAAGAATCAAATAATTGACATGATAATTTGGGTTTTAAATCCATGTCTTTACAATTGATCAATAATGTGTTAATTGCTTTTAAAGCTTCACCAGTTAAATAGAGAAAAATTGCCTGTATAGCTGAACACTGTACATAGGTAGTTAAAGTGATCTACTACTTCTATCGTCTGACCGTTATACGTCCATTTTTCGTTTATAAAACGAATTATTTATTATAACTGAAATATATGATAAAGTTGGATTTCTCTTTCGCTTGTTCAAGGAATTTACGTGTAAACCAATTGTTTTAAAGTTATAGATACAAGATTGTCTCCATTTGTTTGCTTTGTTAAAACGTATTGATCGCATTTAATTTGATGTAGAAATTAAGTATTTGATTAAACAGTGTTAAACGATATCTAAATACACGATGAAAAAATACCGAAGTGTCTCGGATAAGTCCGTATTGTAATATTCCATGGAGCACATTCACTATTGTGCCTTCAAATGAGCGTAAAGTGACGGGATTTGTAATATGGAAAATTTATTTAATATTGGTATAGTATGTTTGTTTTATTCTTTACTAAAACTAAATAATAATCTTAAAATTTTGTTAGTATTGCTTCTCTGTGCATCTGAAAGTAATTTTCATCTCTTATTTTCGAAGAAAAAAATGGAGTTATTATCATGACCCACTCGTCGGCGTCGGCGATCATAAACCTTTCCGTTAATGTTATTCACATTAAACTTGATATACATCTTAAATATCCAAATTTAACACCGTTTCAGAAAGGCAGATATCTTCAATGTATTTTTTGCTAAATTAAGTCCCTTTTCTTCTTACATTGTTTTAACATTCGGGGACAGGTCTTGTGAAACTTAATACAACACATGATTTTTTCCTTAACTTTTTCTCTCAATAAAATAGATATTCAAATATTGATACATTCATTTGAAAGCATATACTTGACGTTTATCTGGTCCTTTGTGTAAAATATCAAACCACTGGAAACAGAATCTCGAAGTGGCTTTGTTAAATAGTTAAGAGCCAACTTCTTTCAATTCAATTCAATTCAATATCTTTATTGTACAAAAGGCCTCCTGCCAATACACAGTGTTTACCATACACAATACAAATTGGCATTGCTGAAGATATCTTTAAAACATCTTGTTACTGAAAATTGTTTTATTTTGTCAACTAAAAGTTACTTCTTATATTTGAAACATCTACTCCACTCTGAGTACTGCCAACCCCTCTCTCGAGTGTTATAGGCAGGAAATATAGTGCGCGTCGGGTGTGTTAGTGAAAGGTTTGAGAGAAAGTATAAACCTGAAAATGAACATGACCAGGACAGTGAGAGACATTGAAAACTTCTTGTCATTGTTAAAATATTTTTATTAGTAAGGGTGAAAGAAAGATTTAAAGTAAAAAACAACAATTCAACTAATACTGTATCTTAACCACTGCCTGTTTGTATTGATCTAAATCAGGCAGCGTGACAATGTTCCTTGGGAGCTGGTTCCAATGTGTGATATAGTGGGGGAAGAACGAGAACTTATGGTAGTCTGATGTAACCTGTATTTTCCTAAGAAAGAAGGGATGCATATGTCTAGTAAGCCTAGATGGAGTTTAAATGTAGGTGGGAAGGCTAATGGCTTAGATTATGGTAAACTTAAAAAAAACAACATAATAAGTCTAGGGTCTAGTCTGCGATGCTCGAGAGAACGTTAGCCAAGATTTTTCTGCATGGCTGTAACTGATGACAAGGGGGAGTAATCCTGTTTTACCCTTGTTTGAATGGTTATACAGGATATAAAATTTTTTAGTTATAAATTTCCTCATTATCATTTCACTTCTCAACTTATTGACTTTTAAGGTCCAACTTTCGGCAATAGCTCAATATGATGTAACATTAATAACTCAAATGCACATGAAAGCGTTTAAATCTTTTTTTGTATATTTGACATACATGTATTTCTAAAAATGGTTACGCTTCGATAAAGCTTTGTTGACAAAATCTGCAGGTGACTATATACTTACATTTTGATACAAAACTTGGAAATGTAAACATTTTAACAGTTATTTGATCACGTTAATAAGTCATTCTGTTGTATATGAGTTGCTAAGCAACTGTTCTTTAACATCGTATGTCTATTGATTGGACCTGCAATTATAGTAGAGGTGGACAGATTCAAGTAAAAACCTGGTAAATATTCTTGCTGACATGAAGCTGGCGATATGTGCTGGTAAATATCAATGGTCCCTCGAGTCTATACATTAATTAAACGTCATCAATTATAAAGAGTTTCAACATGATATATTGTCTCAATATAAATGGAGTAAGCATATATAACGAAGGTTTTATAACAGACAACCGTTTGTAAGGTCATATTATCTGTCATAAAAGTATAAATAACAAATTTATAATCTAACAAAACTGCTTTCTTGAAAATAATTATAAAATATGCGGCAGGGGCGAATATTGTATACATATACGCTAATAAAGGGAAGAATTTAAACAGCTAAAAGTACGAGGAACTCCTGACTGTATTTGTTAAGCTCGATTAAGAGTTATCACGCTTGTTTTATCTATAGAGATACCTTTTAATTTAAATGAATAAATTGTTAATCAAACGCTGCTGAAGACACTTTGTGGTTAAAATAATTTTTAAATTAAAGCTTTTTTATCGGAAGGAAAAGTAGGACAAAATACCATAAGCAACACAATTATTAACAAAAATCGGCGTTACAAAACGTGTGTAATTATAGATACCATATATTTATTTATACATATATAACTCACATAACACGTTTCACGATCTATTTTCAGACAAGGAAGCAAATGTTATCAACAATACTAAATCAATGTAACATTGTTGGAATTCTGAGCATTTTATATTCAAAAAGTAGATTGAATCGTCTTACGTAAATGACACGACAAAGAAATTTCAACTTATGATTTATAAAATAGACGCTGCTTATTTATACTGCCAATAACCATTGTTGTGCTGAGTTTTACAGAATTGTATTATTAAGAAGACATCAGAAACAATATCATTGAAATTCTCTTAAACCAAAGCAACAGTTTGACTAAAATGCTTCTACAAAGGATGATGCGTTATGGACTAGTCACAACACCAAGACGATATTTGCTATGCGTTTGCATTGTTTCTACAATCTTTGTTTTTGTTCTAACTAAATTATCTCTCGTTTATAACACAACACCTACAAAACACAATAGACATGACTCAAGCGAAAATCCTTCTATCTATCTGCAGTCACGACGATTTGATGTTATTGTCAAAATGGTTTATGCATATTTCTATGTTTATAAAAGTGAATTACCACAGCAAATACTGCAGGCGTATTTAGACCACTTACGGGTTTGGAATCATTTTAAGGAACATTGTAGTAACATAAAGAAGACATGGTTTGACGGTAAAATACCGTGCAAAAATAAACGAAACCAGTCAGATTTCATTTCATCATTTCATAAAACAATTGATGATATTAAAGAAAATGGATTTAACTCTAGTGTATCAAAAATTCCTCTAGATAACACCGGTTTCCTTATGAATGGTGCTCATAGAATATCGGCAGCCGTAGTTCTATCACAAAATGCCAGCTTTGAACACCATCAGTATAAACAGAATGCCTTTCATTGGGACTATACATTTTTCATAAGGAGGGGAATGTCACAAGAGAGACTAAATATTGTTGTTTTAGAATGGATGAAGATTCAGATGACTCTGCCGTATTTGAAAAGTTTTGTGTTTATTGTTTCTGTATTGTCCAATAATAACAATAAAGATAAAGCGATGCGAAAAATTGTAGAGAAACAATGCTCAAAAGATAATAGCATTTTATATGAAGTAGAAGTCAATTTTACAAGAAATGGAATGCAACAATTAGTAACCCACATGTATGGACATCAGCCACGAACTTATACAAAATTGAAAAAGATTATGTCGAGATTTAATTCAACATACATTGGAAAGTTCCTTTTTATCTTTACAAAAGGTATCAAACATCTTGATAAATGTAAAACACGAATTCGAAAACTATACAATGACACAGACCAGACATTTACAGTTCATATTCCAGAAACGATTGAAAGAAACTTGATATTAGCAGAAATGATTCTTAATTCAAATTCTATACAGTTTATGAATTATGCTAAAAACGCGTCAGAGTGTTACCGGATTGCAAATGAAATGGCAAGACGTTATATAAACAAACCAAAAGAAGCGTTACAAGGGATATTTATTGGAAGGGATGATGTCATGGTTGACTCTGGAGCAGTGCTTGCTATATATGGTATACGTAAACGAACAGACGTAAACCTATTATTTTTACATGAAATTATACAGGAATTAGCTCTACATGGTGAAAAGCGCAAAATAGATTTTCAAGTGCACGCTTTCAAAGAAAATTCACTATCAAAAGGGCGTGCTTTGGGAGAAGATCATTTCGGCTCAAATGTAACAGCTAATAAATGGGCCTTGTTTTACGATCCTCATAATTTTGGATATTGCTACGGTATAAAATTTGTTTCTTTGGAACAATTAATTTGGTACAAAAGAAACAGACATGATTTGGAAGACGTTCGGTTAATAAATAACTTTTATAAATCAATAGTTTAGATTATTATCCGCTATTTTTGTACTTTGTAATCAAATATTTTCTTCATTAAACCAACACATACTTGTTTATATTGTCTCTTATTTGTATGTCCTACAACGAAATGACAGATACACTATCTAACATAACTACACACAAGTTGTTTATCTCAATGACAATATGTGTAATATAATCATATGTAGATGATATCTGATTTCGGATTATACGATATTCGTATATGTATTTGTTTCCGTAATATGAACTATATCAAAGACTTATATAGGTGTGCAACTATATGAATTAATCTATAATAGGAGGAAGCCATGTAGTCCGTGCTTTATTTCTATTTGTTATTTATTACTTATTAATCATTACTTTATTTTTCATTATCCACATTCATGCACACGAGGGTGCTTTCAAGTCCGCAAAATTTAAAAGACGATTGCTTCTTAAATAATTTAATTTAATTTTACATATATGCTTTAAATGATAGTATTCTAATATCGTGTACGAATTAAAAGGTTTGGAATTGTTCTTAATGTCGAATTGAATTGTCGTTGTTAAATTGATTTTTTTAAACAATGAATATCTTTATTTGAATATTCTGGAAAAAATGAATGTGGTGTGGCCGTCTTTATTATCATATGATACAGTATCAAAACGAACGTACTACCCGCTACTCCACAGACAATAAACTAGCGTATAACGTAAAAATTGATGCGTGGATACGTTTTTCATTTTTTTTTATTATTCATTTATTTTATTTATTTATTTATTATATTTTATTTTATTTTATTTTATTCGTTCATCCATCCATCCATCCATCCATCTATTAATTAATCAATTAATTATAATTAATTAATTAATTAATTAATTAATGTATGTATGTATGTATGTATGTATGTATGTATGTATGTATTCATTCATTTTATTAATAATAATTTAAAGAAAAACAAGGTCACAGGTGCTAAAAATAGAAAAACCTTGTTAACACTCTAGCGGTCACATTTTTGCCTCAATCATCATCAAACTTGGTCAGGATCATTGTCTGGGTGATAGTTCGGATGAGTTCGAACATGGGTCATCTCGGATGAAGAACTAGGTCACAGAAGCTAAAAAATAGAAAAACCTTGTTAACACTCTAGCGGTCACATTTTTGTCTCAAGTGTCATCAATTAAACTCATGTCACTTTTTTTTTAATTGTAATCAATTTTCCCGCATGAGAGCCATATTCAAGTATAGTGTATGGCGATAGAGGTCTCAGCGATGAAACAAATGCCACCATATTTGATCTTGTACATGAATATATCTCTAGCACACAGCGGTTTTGTCTTGCCTAACTCCTTACATAATTCATAAACAATATAAATGGTGTACTTACGAACGTTTATCACGTGCTTTCATAATTCAACATTCTTTTAATTCATCCTTTACTATATTATCATGATTTATCATTTGTCTCTCATGTAACAATAATAATAAGATACTAGATACTACTTATATCCAGGATGTAAATACTCCTGATAACCACAAAAAAAATCAAATAATTTATATTGACATATAAGTAAAAAATTCCTTTTCTTATATAAAAATTATCACAGACATTTGCTGTGCAAAACTGACCTATCATCTCATTCAAAGACAATGGCCACTTCTCGTTCTCTGAGTTCTATAACTATCCTTCTATATATGCTTCTTCTTTACTATAATCATTGAGTGTTCATATTTGTTCAGACTTAAGATCGAGCTTTTTTTTCCTTCCGTACCCTCTTTATATATAATCGCACATTTGTTGTAATTCTCATTTTTTTTCGTCGTTTGTTGTATTTTCATTACTTATCTCACTCTTTCTAGGCGTAATTATAGAATTATTTCATGTTAGTAACTAGTATACTTACAAATACGTGTTGTAACATTATAATTTGCTTTATTTTTACAATTTACAGGAAAGAAAGCTACATAAGTCTTTGACTTCCTTTTCAATCCTGTTTATATAATGTTGTTGTATCATAATTGTATATGTTTGTATTATATGAAATAAATACAATTAATTAAACTTAGTCAGGATGCTTGTCTAGGTTATTGCTCGATGAGTTCAAACATGGGTCATCTCAGATGAAAAACTAGGTCACATGAGCTAAAAATAGAAAAATCTTGTTAACACTCTAGTGTCTACTACTGTTTTGATCCAAATACCCTGTAAATTGGTCCGAAAGTTTGTTTTTGATGATTTTTTAGGTCAAGTTCGAATATGGGTCACCTGGGGTCAAAAACTAGGACACACTGCACTAATATAAAAAAAACCTTGTTAACATTCTAGTGGTCACATTTTTGACTCAATTATCATCAAAGTTGGTCAGGATTCTTGTCTAGGTCATTGCTCGGATGAGTTCGAACATGGGTCATCTCGGATGAAAACACTAGGTCACCTGAGCTAAAAATAGAAAACTCTTATTAACACTCTAGATAGTGGCTACTGTTTAATCCATGGTCATCTCGCATGGGAAACCAGGTCACAGGAGCTAATAATAGAAAAACATTGTTAACACTTTAGTGGTTACTGTTTTGATCTAAGTATCCTGGAAATTGGTCTGAAGTTTGTTGTGATGATTTCTAGGTAAAGTTTGAATATTGGTCACCTGGGTAAAGAAACTAGGCCACACTGCTCAAATATGGATAATCCTTGTTAACACTCTAGTGGTCACATTTTGGACTCACCTGTCATGAAACTTGGTCAGAATGTTTGTCTAGGTAATTGTTCGGATGAGTTCGATTGGTCAAGTGAGCGATCTTTGAATATTGGTCACCTGGGTAAAAAACTAGGTCACACTGCTCAAATATGGATAATCCTTGTTAACACTCTAGTGGTCACATTTTTGACTCACCTGTCATGAAACTTGGTCAGAATGTTTGTCTAGGTAATTGTTCGGATGAGTTCGATTGGTCAAGTGAGCGATCTTTGAATATTGGTCACCTGGGTAAAGAAACTAGGTCACACTGCTCAAATATGGATAATCCTTGTTAACACTCTAGTGGTCACATTTTTGCTCACCTGTCATGAAACTTGGTCAGAATGTTTGTCTAGGTAATTGTTCGGATGAGTTCGATTGGTCAAGTGAGCGATCTAGGGCTATCATGGCCCTCTTGTTTTATGATATAATCACTGCTAGTTAGTGATAGTACAGAAGTTTAAATTCTTTACTTGAGATCATTTATATTGTACATTCAATCTATCAAGCCTGTAATGTTAATAATATAGAATTGTGGCCTTATTGTTATCTTTATTTTACATTGCACGTGTTTAATTCGCTCTTTTATCAATAATGCATTCCCTGTGTGGGACATTACTTTATCTCAGGTTTCATAATATAATGAACAGTTTATCTATGAAGTGTTTGTGAAGAGGAGTACAAACTTATGTAATCTAAATCATATACATGCAATGCATTGAACATTTTAAACATTTTGCATTGCTTTGAATAAAAATGGCAAGCAGGTAATTTTTTTTTTGTATACATCTTGAAACGGATTTTAAGTTTTAAACGTTTTTTAAAGTTCTATCATCAATTTTACTACTATTTGCGCAATAGTTTAAGGTGCTTTACCTTAGTTTATTCTATCAAAATTTTATACTTGCAGTAGTAATTTATTAAAAATGAAATTATATAATTGAACAAAGGAGTTTTGTCAGTGTATGTGATTTCGTCAAACCTTACATGAAATATATTTAACATGTTATAATATAACTAATGAACTTTCAGCGTTTGCTCCAAGCGATGTTCGAATAGAAATCATTATTGAATCTTATTAATTTAGCATTGTTTTCATATTTAGAGTCTAATTCATCTCTATCTAATTCATATCATACGTCAGCTAGCATCTTTTTAATTTTCTGAACAAAAAAACTTAAAAATTCTTTATTGTATCTGAAAGAACAAAGCACTTTGAAGAAAAATGTTCTGTCAAAATGTCAAAAATGTTTTGTGAATTAAAGGTCATCATCATACATTATTGAGTACAATACTTAAAGATCCTGTATGTAATAGTTACCGTACGAGGAATAGGTCATCAGCATAGTATTTACAGACCCGGGTGGCGATTTGGAGACCGAGAGAGCGTAGCAATCGAGGTTTTTAAAAGGCCACTGGGTCTGTAAATACTATGCAGACCTATTCCGAGTGCGGTAACTATCTTACCTACATGCTCTTTTGTTTTTCTATCCATACATCCGTTTTATAACTCAGTATTTATTAATATTTCTCATAAGAAACATATTATTTATGTACTTTATCATGTTTAACAAAGCATTCCAAAGCCATGCAAAGATACCATCCGTTACGCTCTTGTAATTTATTCTTTCACAAATAAGGTGTTCGTGTTTTTCGTGGGGTTTTATTATGTAAAATAAGGTCAGGTAATGTTCTGGTTGAGTTGACAGAATCATAGGAACTCGAGAACGGGACCGCAGATTGCGGCGTATTTTTTCAATCCTGTAACGGTTTTTAAAAACGTTTCTGCTACATCTAAATATCTTTTAGTATTATCCGAGTGTATGGACTCAAAAAATATATTATCAATTGAACCCAATCTGTCTCTTTTAAAACTGGTCAAATTTTACGGTATTATAAAAAAAGACAAGGAGTGACATCCGCCATTTGCCGCAACGTTTTCGGCATGAGTTTTTCCCCTTTGGCTACAATTGATTACTATTTTTTCAGAATTTTGTTCCCGTTATTTTTGTCAACTATCAGGTATCGTCCGGATATAATGTTAACAGTTTATTGTTTACACGTGTTGACATGTATTGGCAGCATTATCGCATAATATGAAAAGATATTCAAAGGTCGGACAAACTATATGTAAAGCCGGTAAGAATTCGGATTTATGCGCCGCAATATGCGGTCCTGTTCCAGAGTTCCTATGGACAGAATGTGTCGAGTATAGGAAAGGTATGTCATTATTTTGATATATCAATACATAACATATTAATAATATATACAAATATTGAGGAAGATAAAAAAAGTTTTCTAATCATAAAAACGGAACACTTTATCTTTATATGTAATAAATTTCATGGAAAATAGATGATCAGGCTATTTCTAATATAATTAAAATATACGATTTTTTTTCAAAGAAAGTAAAAGACAGGGTTCTATGAATTAATATTAGTAATATATGCAGATATACCATCATGTAAGTTGGGATTTTTGTTGTTGTTGTTATGATGGCTGATTTTAAATATTCTTAGAATTTTCGTTCATGTTTGGAAGAATTTTCTTTCGGTGTATTCTTAATTAGAAGCATCCGTTATTCATATGTTTGATAGCACGCGGTTTATAGATTGGAAGCGTAAGTCGTATTCTTGCAAAGAACAGGCGAGTACTGGTATACAGAATCCAAATTATAATTTAAAAAAATGAGATAAAAATGAGTGGAAAAAAACGGTCTTATACTTACGATGAACTATTCGCTCACTGAAAGTAATATTTTGGGAAAGAAAGATACAGAGGTTAACTTTGATTTGATATGCGCCAATAATTTAATCGTCGTATATATCCCATAATGTAGAATTGTTAAAATAATGCAGGAGTGTGCAAAATCAGATACAGTTGTGGACAAAAATGCCGAAAACTAGTATCTTATGAAGCTATATAGTTCAGCAAATGTGTTAGGTATACCAAAAAGCAAACTTTAAAGGAAGGCTAAATGTGTACTCATGTGTTGTACTCATTAATATCAGCGAAATACAAACTTCAACGCCAGAACAGTAGCCCGTTTATTTTCCTCACAAATAATCTAGAATACATGTTATGAGGGTCCTTACAGTCGTATGCGCTAATTTATTTCTATTTATTTGATGAAATGTACTTTTAAATATATATCGACCCTTTTTCCTATTCGAAAAGTGGTCATTACCCCTCCCCCTCCCCCCCCCCCCTTATAAGTTTGCACAATTCAGCTTTTTTCAAAATGTCTGTGTTTACGGTGAATATTGTGTAATGCACGAGTTTCCCGACTTCACATATTTTCTATTGAATAGAGAACAATAGAACAAAAACAGGAAAACAGGGCAGACCTGTAAAGCTGTCGGTAAGTTTTGTGATTGATATTGTTACTGTGTGTATACCACGTTTGCAAAAAATATATATGTATATAATTGTGCATAAAAACAATTTTCAAACATCCAAGAATATGTTAAATGTGTACTGCAAATATTTGTGCACATTATATTTAATCAATTAATTACATGCATTCATTTCTTATTGGAAAATTTGACTTCTAATTACCTCTATTTATTTACATGAACTGTTAAATTGGGTGATATCTTTATAAATAATGCTTACTGGAACTTACAATATTGACGAATCTTAATTTGAGCATCATATCAATGAAATAAAACCATGAAAAAGTGTGTTACACGATCTGTAATTCTATTAAACTCGTGCACAGCTGCAACACCTTTACCAGACTCATCCACCGCCTTGTCAAATATTGGTTAGACAACTGTGTTCGAGTCTTTGTACTCAATAATGTATAATAACTCATATCATTTGATTTATGAAAAAGCTTATCTTTATATGATGTTCGCCATCTCATGTTATTTTCCCTGCTACTGAATGGTAATACCATTCGATCGTGTTTAACATTGAATTTCGACTGGTGATTTCTCCTTTGTTTGAACCTAAAATCTCAATAACTGTTACAATAAGACTTAATTAAATGATAAATCATTAATTCTGAGATCAGATTTCATGAGCACTGCATGTCTACTTGGGTCAATATTGCATAAATGTCGCGATTTTGTGTTCTTAGTGTTTACTTTAAAATTCCAACTGTTACAATAATTGAGCAGATCATTAAGGAATGACTGTAGCGCTTCCGGCGAATATAAAAACTGTACGGCATCATTGACAAAATGATTATTGTTATAAATTAAACCTTTAGGGCTTCCGTATATCTTATCAGAGTTTCACACAGGGCATTCAATCATAAACATCCAATCAAGTGAATTGGTATTCAACAAAATACAAAGGCACATCTTCTACGGTTAAATGTTTCATGAGATTTGGTAAAAAAGCAAGAAATACCTAGAAGTACATTTGTTTATAAAATTCTCAAAATGAAGTTACAACTTGTGTTATCATGGGACGAGAGTAAGTAACATTTGAATGCCAAACATTAATTATAAATCAGCCGCGCCATGACATAACCAGCATAGTGCGTTTGCGACCAGCATGAATCCAGACCAGCCTGCGCATCCGCGCAGTCTGAGTTGAGAAACTGATAGCTAACAGCATGGGTCCTAATCAGACTGCGCGGATGCGCAGGCTGGTCTGGATCCATGCTGGTCGAAAACGCACTATGTTGGTTTTGTCATGGCGCGGCTCAATTATGTATGTTTGCTATTGTATAAGACGTTCATAACATGTTTTCTTTATTGTGTTAAAAAGTCAATTTAAGATTTGTCGACTTATTGTTATATAGTAATACACATTTTTTTATTTTTCAATTTTGTTGATTCACTAAATAAAAATTTCTAAAAAGCCAAGAAAATCCACTAAGAACAGACAACTCAGGCGTAGTCTGCACTATAACATCTCGTCAAAGGTTAAGATAGATCTCCTGTAACAAGTTTATACATACATATAGAACTATTTTGATAAGCATACTATTCTACCATTCTTAGACTTGTATAACTAGGCGCACTACATAAAAGCTATTTTCAGACCAAAATGTTAATAACGAACTTAAAAGCGGATTGTGGTAAAAAGATTCTATGTTCATTAAGATTATATTATACACTATTGATGAAGAAAGCTTGTAGCTTATTGAAACCAATCACGACTTTCTAGAAACAGAGTCGTGTCTGGAGTAAGGATTGAACCCAAGATCCCTGGGTTGAGAGACAGACACCGTAATCAGTATCCCACCGCTGCCCTTTATCACACACGCACACACACGCACCCACACACGCACACGCGCGCGCGCACACACACACACACACGCACGCACGCACGCAAAAACAAACTCTGCATATATTTGCTTTTTAGCATTACCAATTGCAGTTAGCCATGTGACTATTTTCCCGATTTAATACACATCCCCTGTTCGGTAAGAAAAAGCCATTTTTTCTAAATATATTCAATCTATATATGTAATTTATTTTGTTTTAATCATATTTACTTGCTCAGTCAATAACTCATTCAATATTCATATATAGTTTCTATATTTGTCATGTTTGTGTTGTAAACCGGTCAGTTACCGGAAGATAATTTAACACTATCGGTTCTGTTACATCACTTGTCTTTTCTTAATCTACATTTTTCTCCTGAAATAAAAGAATTTTTGTGGAATTAAATTCGTTTTTATTAAATAATATTCACATTTAAATGTTCTATTTCCTCGACTTCTGTCAGATCATTAACGTCTTAATTAGCTCTTTAATAACGGAAGTAGTAAAATATTGAACTACCAGTTATTATGAATGATATCTCGTTAATATATCGTAGGTCAGTATGAAAATTATCATGAAACATTAATTATTTACACCATTGCGAAACCAGTGTTTCATTACTCTAGATAATATCCAACATCTTAACTAATTATCAATAATTAATGAATGAGAAAGATAGGGTAATGAAATAAGTTCAACTTCAATACGGAATTCGTTCGTATGGCTATCCCAATTATTTAAATGACTTGCCGACAGTTCATGACAAATACGATGTACAGTCAATAGCGTTCATATACATTTTGTTGTATCTCTCATTATTGGAAGTCATATAGAACGCGTACATTGTAATCTTTTCAATCTTATTTTGCTATTGATTTATATACATTTTTTTGTACCTTAAAAAAGAAAAGATGTAACATCAAATGCATTATTACACATTTTTTGAATAAGTTATTTTGTGACATAAAAGAAAATTAAATCTACAATATTAAATTATTTTAAAGTAACAATATAATTACGTGGCAAATCAAACACACGGAAATACGATATAAAAAAGGAAATTTTACTTTATCCATTTACAGGCTGTCATTCAAAACCAAGAAATATTCAAGGAACTGTTGACGGTAACATGAAGTAAAAAGAATGACGCATTTAATGCTTTAACTTTTTGTGTTGATTGTGAACAATTCTAATGGATAATATTGCAAGGAGTTTCAAAATGAAAACAAGATTTGCTAGACTGATAAGGTTACTGTTCAGATTAGTGTGTGTAGGTTTGTTGCTCCTATGTGTGGTAAACCTGGTTACGTTTGTGCAAGACCGTTTCCGGTCACGATATAATGTACAGCTCCGGTCAAATATTTCCGGTCAAGGAAGACTTGTAAACAACCACAACATTCTACAAGAGCATCCCTACTCCAATAAACCGCTAGAGAAACCTAACATTCAACAATCAGAAAATCCTTCTTTGTATCTCCAGTCGGACAGATTTGATTTGATATTTAAAATGGTTTATGCGTATTTCTATGTGTTTAAGAAACATGTGCCACAAGCAATCGAATATGCGTACACAGAACATATTCGAGTATGGAATGATTTCAAAGAATACTGCTCGGATCAAAATAAATCTTGGTTTGATATGAAATTTTCGTGTAAAGACAAAATGAATAAATTCGACTTTATGTCGTCATTCCACAAGACCATAGATACAACTAAGGAAAAAGGATTTAATTCTAGTTTATCAAGAATACCCATAGACAAAAATGGCTTCCTTCTAAATGGTGCACATAGAATTGCAACCTCTATTATTTTGTCACAAAATGCAAGTTTTGAACATTTTGATTACTCACGACGATTCAAATGGGGATACGAGTTTTTTCAAAATTTGAAACTTTCTGAAACTCGTATTATGAACATGGCCATGCTGGAATGGATGAAAATCCAAATAAATCTACCAGAGTTGATGTCGCCTGTTTCTATTGTTTCTGTATTTTCGAATAATGAATTGAAAGATAAAGAAATGAGAAATATAGTAAGGGAAAAATGCTCCCGAGATAACGGCATTTTATATGAACAGAGAATTAACATTGGACAAAATGGCGCACGCGAATTATTCACACATATGTATGGACAACAACCGTGGCTGGACGTGAAAATTAAACAGATGCAATCGAAATTTACAAAATATTTCAGTGCCTTATTCCTCTTTGTTTATGCCAGGGACAGCAAGGATCTAGTTCAATGTAAAACTGAAATCAGAAATCTTTATAATGACAAAATATTTAAATCAACAGCTCATATACCGGATAACTTGGAAGAAAATTTAATTCTAGCAGAAATGATTCTAAATCCAAATTCGGTACAATTTATGAACGATGCAAAAGATGCGAGTGATTGTAAATTAATCGCAACAGAAATCGCTAGTCGAACCTCGCAAGTGTCAATCAAAACACTTCCTGGAATATATCTTGGCAGAGAAGACGTCATGGTGGACTCCGGAACAGTTCTTGGCTTTTTTGGACTCCGAAAACGGACAGATGTGGACCTTTTATTTTCAAATGAAATCGATATGTCCATTTTGGGAAATAAGAATGGAATGTCAATTCAAGTACATGCTTTCAAAAATAATTCAATATCTAATGAACGTCCTTGGGGTGAAGATCATTTTAAAGTCAGTGGAGTTAAAGACAAATGGGATTTATTTTATGATCCTGACAATTACGGTTATTGTTATGGTATAAAATTTGTGTCACTTAAACAGTTGATCCGGTATAAAACTGTGAGAAACGAGCCGAACAAGGATATGCGTGACGTTGAACTTATAAACAACTTTTTAAATACAACGAAGTCATAGCAATATTGCAATTTTGGTAATTATTTATGAAGTCATAAAAAAGAAATCAAAGCTTATTCTGGTATTGCAATAAATTATAAGAATCTTTTGAAATATTTATAAAAACCGTTTCTTGTGTCAAGGGGGTTGGGGGAATCCAGTATCTTTTATTTCAGTTGGACAACATTTGAAACGTTTTTCATCATTTAAAACTGAATAATACTGCTTATCTTGTATGCATTGTTAATGACTGTTAATGTGTGTACCATTAACATTTTAGCACATGTACGCTATATAATTGGTGAAATGAAGAACTAATTAGAAACACTTATCGTGCCATTATCAATATTTACAATGACTAAGGCAGCCAATTATAAATGTTGACACAGGCTATCAAATTACCAATACATGTTACACGTAATTTAATACAATAAGTAATATGTAATATTTTGTTTACGCACAGCTTGCGATAAAGTCACGTTATGAAAGTGACATCTTTTTATTCGTGCAACAACGCCATTCGTAACTTTAAGAGAGAAAGTAAATGCCTTACACAATATTTCATATTGTTTGATTTTAAAACACAGAAAACTAAATTATGCTTTTTATCACCGATGCGTGAAATGGCGTATGCGTCTTTAATAGTTGGCAAGGGTCGATACAAAAGCATATGCTCTCGTCTCTCTTCCTCAAAAGTACAACATTGGAAAAATAAGTGATGATGGTACTGGTCTCTATGGCTTTTTAAATGGTTTATTATCTTCAAGATGTATTTCATATATTAGCTTATATGTATGTCCAATATCACAAGGTCCAAAAGAGAACACATGTTTACATTTATATACTGTTTTTTTTTCACTATTAACCTTTTCTTCTGGAACGTTTGATAAATCAATCTTGAGTTCAGCTATGAGTCTTCTTCAAAATATTTCCTTTTTATTTCTCCAGGACTCCACAATCGTAAAACATTTTCCTCTTGAAGTTCCCAAAAGACTGATTTAGGTTTGATAGAAATGTATGTCAATAAAGTTCACTGGTATTCGTATATTTCTTTCTGGTTTATTGAGTTCAACAATCAGCAGACAGATGTTCAATCTACCTTTTATTGAATTGTAACTAATCTAAGAATTTTGTCAAAGGTAACTTCTTATTTCGGTTTAGGTTCTTATAAAACTTGTTAATTTCTTGTTTCTAAGTAAAAGTCTTGATAGTGTTATCCTGTCCTAATTAACGTTGTTTATCCAATAGCCATTCTGCTTTTGTTTTGAATTCTGGTTCTTCTCTTTTCAATTACATATCTTTTAACAATATACACCTTTCTTTTGTTCCAGAATAAGCAAGTTTAATTCCATTTGTTTCTCTTTACGTATTTTCCATGTATAATAGTCGTCTAAATGGTTGTTGCAATATTTGCTCATCGTATTTCTTGATTTTCATTCATTACGTTTTCCCTCCCAAAATGTTTATCTACATTTTCTCTGTTTGACTTTTTATGTAACTCACCCTTTTTCTTCATTAAGGCTTTATTTTGATAGATTTGAAAGTTATCATCATTTATGTCTGGATCACCTCTCTGACTCTTTTCATTGGTGGATTCGGACAATTAGTCTGTGACTGATGTATACGTTCTATGAGCCGAAGATTGTCCATACAATCTAAATTTCATATTACTTTCTTAGTTTGGTTTGACATGCACACGTTTTTTGACTGGATTGGATCCATATTTAGCAGATGTTAAGGAAGTCAGTAGTTGTTATTGAAATGTATGGTTGCTATGGAAAGTCACTGGTTGCTATGGAAGTTAATGGTTGCAATTGAAATTGACTGATTGATATGGAAAGTCATTGGTTGTTATGAATGTCTATGGTTGTTATGGAAATTCACTTGTTGCTATGGACCTCAATGGTTCCTATTGAAAGCAATTGGTATCTATGGAAAGCCAGTGATTGCTAAAGAAGTTTTTAGTTGATATGGAAATTCATTGTTTTCTTTGTAAGTCAGTGGTTGCTGTGAAGAGTCACTAGTTGCTAAGCAACTATGCAAAGTGATTGGCTGCTATGGATAGGCAGTAGTAACTATGGGGGTCAATAGCAACTATATGGAGACTATGGTCACTGTTCTATAACCCCCGGGGCAGAGTCATTTTTGACTCAAGGGCTTTAATTTGAACAACGTATTTAGAGGTCAACCAGACAATGCTTCATGCTAAATATCGAAGATATAGCCCTTGCAGTAATTACTTTATAAGGTCCAAGGGCTATAATTTGGACAATTCTTTTGCCGGTCCTAACGTTTCATGCCAAATATCTTTCTAAAGTCTAGATAAAGTAAAATAAAAGAAGTTTTTTTGTGTTATTTTTTTTTACAATATACATTGTACATATAAGGAAAATCAATGAATCCTTGGGCGGGGCCAGTTTCTACCCAAGTGCTATAATTGGAACAAATTTTGTTTAGCTCTGCTAAATAAATTTCATTTCAAATAAGTTTTAGCTCTTGTAGTTTCAGAGAATATTTTTTTTTACTATTTGAGGAAGACGACGGACGCACTGACGGGCGATGGAGGCCGGGCAATTTGTGAGCATTAAGGCTCACAAAGAGCTGTTTTTATCCAACAGCTGCAATTCTATTTATCAAATATCGTCTTTGTTATGGTGTATAATTGTGTACACTATTTACATTATTACTAGTACGTTTTATTAACAATGTTTCATTAACATGTCATTGTCCGAGAAATGATAAAACCGATAGAATCAGATCCACATCATACAGCGTCTGGCATTCACAGATTGGTTATAATTAGTCATCAGTAAATAAATAATTTACCGCATAAAAATTATACTGGATTTATTTTCATACAAATTCATGTTCGCATATGGAATATTCGATTATTGTTTAATAATTGGATACCATCAAACATTTACATGGACTAGCATTTACATTATAACAACACATATTTTGTAAGTAAACGTATTTTATATTATTAGTGTAAATGTATGAGACATAAATGTATAGTTAACTTTATAATAATACAAATACTTTTCTCGAATTTTGGTTGTATACGATAGCGTCTATAACAATGTTTTCTCCATCGTAGACGGTAAACTAGTCATGTGTGCATAGAAATTGCATTATTGCATTTTGTTCTTTAGGGCTTATTTCTACGGTTTTATTATCATTACATAAATAGTTAAAAGATTCACCGCAATTAATAAATTTGTTGGTATTACTTTTTATCATCAGCGTTCGAGCAATAAAATTATTTCTTTTTATAGAACAACATGAGGAATAAGATAATTGAAACATAAAAAAAGGTACCAGTCTGTTCCAAATAACTATAGAGGCATCTCTATAACCAGTTGTTTTGAGAAACTATTTACTGTTTAACTAAATGAATGATTAAAACATGGGTAGAAGAAAATAACATTGTATGCCCAGTTTGGCATAGTACACTACTGTAGACCCTGTTTTCATTTTACACTCATTAATTTAAAAGCAACTTCTAAACAAAAATAAACTGTATTGTTGTTTTGTAGATTATTTTAAAAAAGGTTATGACTGTATAGCAAGAAGTACGTACTTGTGTACATTTATAACAAATAGGAATAAATAGTAAATTCCTATCGGTATTAGATCAATGTACAGCGAAGTGATTTTTTCAATAGTAATCTAGGGTTGTTCCAACAAGAAATAACTTCGCAGATTTGAATCTTCCTATTATTAATTAAAATGAAATGCAATAACAGAAAAATATTGATGCTGCAATAAATATTGATCAAATTGCGATATTCGCTGATGACGCGATAATCAGCTCTGAAACAAGTACTGGGTTACACAAATCACTTGATAGTTTATATTCTTATTATTATAAATGGGACCTTACAGTTAAAATAGAGAAAAAAACAACAACTAAAGTTGTAATTTTTAGAAAGAAAGTGGGCTAAGATGTAATGACAAATGGTATTATGTTAATCATGAAATAGAAATAGTCTTAATTCATCTTAATTTTATGCAAGCGGCGAACTCATTGAGGGTTCATCATTTTATTATTTTAGGGCTTTGGTTCGTAGTATGAAAGTTTCAATAAATATAATGTTTTATCTTTTTTATTCGTATGTAACTTCTTTTATAAATTATGGCGCAGAGTAATGTCATTATATATACAGATTCACAGGATATAGAAAGAGTACATAAGAAATTTTGTAAATGGATACTAAATGTAAAGCATACTACACACTCTCTAGCTCTCTATGGTAAATAAAGAAGATTTTCACTCAATATGGAAAGCTATCTTAAGATAGTCAAGTATTTTCTGATGATTAAAACTGTCAAGCCTGAAAATTGTATACTAAAGGCAGTTTTACAGAACAAATAAAATGTTTTGAGGTGAAGGAATCAACGAGTTCAATAAATTCAGTAATGAACTTACACGAATTTAATATTCTTTTTATCACATATCCAAAATAAAGACCGTTCAAATTGAAAAAGAGTCATTTTTCACTGACGCGCCTATAGTACAACGCGTCTTTACACTATGTTTGTATAACGCTTATGACGTCACGTCAAAATATATGCACGGTTGTGCAATACCATTTTTACGGAGTCGCAAAATCTGCACGGGTGTGTGATAAACAAAATTTAGAAACGCATGGCTAAATTACGCATCCCTTCTCATAAACTTTACATTGAAGTCGGCCGATATTTCAATGATCCGCGCGACGAAAGAAAATGTACACTTAAACGATCTAGAAGACGAATTTCATTTTGTTTAAAAATAAACAGCTTATGTTGGTTTAAGAAGATGCTATATACCCAGATATTATTATACCCACACACATATTAAGTATACTTCATTAATGTAAACCATTGGCAGAAATAAGAAAATTTAAAAAATGGCTCTGTTTTGTTACAAGGCTTCCAAATTAAGGGATTCACTATAGCAATAATAGTACTTAATGTGATTTATCTATTCTTTTGAATTTTCTCCGGCCGAAGGCCAGTTTGTTTTTCAGCTTCACTTCCTGTAAGATTTACTGGGAAGAACTTAATATAAGAAGAGTTTTCATTGGTCATTTTATAATAACAAAATGAAATCTGGGAATCTCATAATAAAATGAAAAGAATAGTTCTAAACTAAAATGTAAAGGATAGTTCTTGCCATTATGAAATAAAATGTGAAAGATAGTTCTAAAATAAAATGTACAGGGCAGTTCTTTAACATTGTAGTTAAATTACTCAGATATATCAGTTCTGTTTAACAATACTTGATGTGGGTCTATACCAAAAACTTATGTCATTAACTCGCTCCGTTTTTCCCGAATAATTATTTTAATTGTGAAAAATGAGCCAAAATTGAAAAGCGTTACATTTGACTACGAATTGCACAAACGTACGATTTTCAACATATTTCTGAGTATATTTCTGAAATATATTTTATTTATGTTTCTGTTTTAAGTGTCCCTGTTGTTCTATGTGAGAAATCAAAAATTGATGTTTCTAGGCTAATAAACCTCAGTGGAGTTCCTTTAATATATACATATATATTGATTATTCATGCGAAATAAAATGTAAAAGTTAACCCCACCATTTACCCTGGGATGTGTATAATGTCACACATTTGATGAAATATTTGATATGAAGGTATATCTTCCGCTTACTCGAGTAATTGGAGTTACAGATGAAAGATTTTCGCTATTGCATTGACAAATTTTGATGGGTATAGAATTTATAGTTTCAAGTTAACAGTGTGAGATGATATCTGACAGCATCAGAATACCTTGGATATGTACTTACAGCATCAAAAAGAGCGCATTCAATATTGTGCATTGAATAGCCTGTTGTCACGGAATTATTTCTGAAGGAAAATTGGTAGTATTTTATGTTGATTCACTATAACTAAATTGGTATACATGTATAACATTATAACTAAATTGGTCGCTAAAATTCTGTTTAGAAATTGCTTGCGTTTCAAAATAATATTGTCATGACTCACTCGTCGGTGACCAGTGTCGGGTTAATTGGCATACAACAAATATCTTAGATGTGAAAAAGATTGCCCGGACTTTTGCAATTTTGCGCGTTGCGTTATCGATAGCGAAAACACAACCTATATCGCTATCGCCTGTTCGTTTTTTCGTCTTGTCGCTAGCCAAACGCGCCAAAAGATGCGTTGTCGCATTGCCGTTTTCTCTTACTGTCGCTAGCGAAGCACGCCAAACGGCGCGTTGTCGTGCGGCGTATTGTCACGATGTAGCCCTGTCGCTAGGCTTGTGTATATCAAATAGCAAATCTTTTGATTTGAGCAGACCGACAATGTGACATTGCGACAACACGCCGCACGACAACGCACCAAAAGTGTTTCAAATAAGCCACCATAGATATTACCACATACGTTTAAAAGAAATGTTCTTGTCATTTCGTCAAACGATGATGTTTCGTGATTTAAAATTTCCCGTGATAATTTATTTCAAAGTTTTCCGTGTTAAACTATCATATAGGCCATCTTCAAACGCCATTTTCGATATCTTGAAAATGGACTAAAAAGGTGCTGTACGGTGGTAAAAAATCGTTTTAATCAAGTTAACTCATGGAGCCTACCGAAGAAAATATTTTAAAATTCCAACTGTTCACGCCTGCAGGAACATAACTACGTGACATACAATCGGAACTCCTTGACAATTATTCATAATCTTCTCGGAGTTAATAAGGATTGAAACTAGTTCTATCACATGACACCATATGTGTATTCTTTATAAAATGATGGTCGAGTTTTTTGGTTTTTTTTTACACTCATCTATTTCTTTAAAATTATGATCTGTCTGACAATCAGAATCAATTTAAGAATGTCCATTGACAAACATTTGTAACCATATTCACGAGTTAAACATCTACAAACATAATAATAATTATATAAGTAATGTATTGTAGATATTTATACCTATTTATTAACTAGAATAAACGAAGTCACCAAATCCCAACATTTATCTTATACTTGTTTACATGTATAAGTTTTAAAGTTCAAGTAAGTAAGACCTAAATACCGTATTCGTTTCGTGTATTCATACATTTTATAAGTTCGATGTCATTATTCGAAGATTGACGAAAATGTATGAAGTTATTATAAAAAAAAAAACATCGCTAAGTAAAAACTATCTATATATCATATTCTATATTTAAAAACATGATTATGTTTTAAAGACAAATCTATCCATTACGTTAGTTTTATTTTTGTCCAAGCAAACCATAACGTTTTACGATCACACTGTCTACGACGTCAGCTATGACTATGTCGTATAACGTAGGAAGAACTCACAGATGTTACATACTTTTAATATACAAATACAAACACACAAGTGAACGAGTGGAATACCAAAGTCGAACTCCCCACCTTCTGACTTTGAGAATAGTATATATAATATCAAACTGTCCTAAGGGACATTTTATAATGTATATAAATACACACGTTTTAGAGTTGACATATATTTATCATCCTGACATAAGGTCAGTCCGTATGCAATCCTGCCACTATATATACTCATAAATCATTGTCATGTTCCATAGTGCACATAAGAAATAAAAAACCCTAATATTATGTAATATACATGTTGACTTGTCATTCTTTTTGATTATAGCATGTATGAACTAATTAGCCTGTGCAACCAGCTATACGACAATTCCTCCTTTGACTTATATAAAAAAAAATTAAAAAAAAGAGTATTTATCAAGGTTTTCACAATATCAAATATTTCAAAACTCGTTCTAACAAATTAAAAAAAAATCTAAAATCAACTTGACATCTGTTTTACCCCTAAGGTAAGGATGTTATACATCAACCTTTGGTCACTTTATTAAAATCTTTTTAATAGAGAAATTTGGATAGATACAATGTAGCACAGGTAAGTTTACTTTTGATATTAGTTTTAAAAGTTTTGAATAAGTAAAATAATAATTATTGTTAAATGTTCGATTAATCTTTATGCAAAAAAATACAAAAATAATATGTTGAAGTAACATAAGGTAAATATTATAGCTTTATAAGTTTTTCAATAAATATTAAATTTCCTTCTTGTATTGAACAATACAACAAAGTGATGATAGATCTATAATTCTTCATTTATGTAGCAATGTTTTTTGAGTAAAAGATAATTAAATTAACAGTTTGCTGTTGCACGATCCTCGCAAATGTTTATGTGATATTTATTTTGGATATCTCTGTCGCGCACAAATAATTATTTTGATAAGAAGTAGTCATCAGTATTTCTCTGGGTTTTTGTTTTTTAAGTTTATATAACACATAGAAAAACACATTCTATTGATAAACGGAAGTTTTTCGGCTTTTTTGGTTGAATACAGGAACAAAAGTTTTATTTGATTCCACACAATTTTGTGTTGTTGTTGTTTTGTTGTTGTTGTTGTTTTGTTGTTCGACGGCTTTGTCAGCATAGGTTATATATTTTAAACATCATAGACGCTTATTTCATATAATTTTATACATCGACGAAGGTGTTTAATGGTTATATCTGAATGGTTTTAGCATCGAAGAAGGTTGTTTATGGTTATATCTGCATGGATGTACATCGAAGATGGTGTTTATGGTTATATCTGCATGGTTTTGCATCGAAGAAGGTGTTTTATGGTTATAATCTTGCATGCTGTTTTACATCGAAGAAGGTGTCTTATGGTTAATATCTGCATGGTTTACATCGAAGAAGGTGTTTATGGTTATATGCTGCAAGGTTTTTGCATCGAAGAAGGTGTTCATGGTTATATCTTGGCATGGGTTTTTGTTGTACATAGTTTGACATCGTAGAGGCCTGACTGTAATATTTCTAGTCAGGCGGTGTTTTACTGTAACCGGCGAATTCGCTCGCGACCTCTCGTCCTTTGGCTGGACGACAAGTGATCGTTTAGACCAATATTTTGCATTTTCGTCCGTTGTTCAGATCGGTTAATAGATATTATATACAAATAAACATAATTTTGTTTCAGATAATATGAACAACAGACAACTGTCATAAAAATGCATAGGATAAGAATTCCAATGAAAGATGTTCTCTAGTGTAAAGTATCTTTATTTATGTAATACTTGATTTTGCGTTGACAGTTGAAACATGTATGTATACACATGTTATTCTAATATGAAATAAAGTAAATAATCAATTTGAAACTCATGATTAAGTGCTGTCATTTACTTTGAAATGCATTTTAATTAACCGATCTATTAATAAACATATAGCGAATAACGGATCATTTTTTAAGCAATAATAAAAAAAATCTAAGATATATAGTTCTAATAAAAACAACTTGAAATTAATGTAAATTGAATACAACCACCAAAAATATAAAGATATATGGTAAATAATGTAATTTTCTGTTTTGTTTTATAATTGTTGTTCTTTTAACATATATATTTCTTCTTTCCATAATTACTATTTACAATGCCTGACGGTCAATTTTACCGAAAAGTATAGCATATAACACGAATATAACGTTCTATAACAATTCAAGTCTAATCCCGCTTGTAAAATCGATAATTTAAAACTTGATTTCGACCCTTTATCTTTACTTTGTAAACTTTGTGTTTACCTTACCAGATACTTTATATCGAGGTTTTACAATACTTTTCTTTTTAACTAGAAATAGAGTTTAATAAACATTTCTTTATCCGAATCATTACTCATCAGCCATTGAATCTGACTGAATAAGCATTATATGCTGCTTGTGACTGGAGGATTGCTATTTACCCTTGTATGGAATTTTGAGTCTGATAATTCTGAATCAGTCTGCGATTTGCATTTCGTCTGAATGTGCATTACTTTGAGCATTTTTCATTATTTGAAAATTTGGTTGTTGTTGTCCGAAGATGTTTCTGTAATTCAGCTAATGGAATATCATCTTCACTTTATCAGAATTTGACCTTTCTTTTTCTTACATTCTTAGCAACTTGGGGTAATACTGATTCTGGTAATTTCTGAGCATCAATTAAGTATCGTAATTTCAGGTGTACTAAATGTGGCATTTCTTTTTGGTCTGCCTGTATTATCTCTTTTTGGTATTGACCTAAGTCAATGAATATTTGCAAGCCTAATTTGTTCTGCATGGTACTTTAACTGTTGAATTGTCCAATTGTTTTTTTTTAGTTATATTAGAGTTATAGTGGTGACCGTTTCTCCATAATCTCTATAAAATGGCTTTCCATTCACATCTAGTTTGCTTCTCTTACGAAATTCTATAAAATACGGGATAGCCCTATTTCAAATTTGGATATCTTTGCGATCGGTTATCTGCCATAGGTACTTGTTGCTCGGTTTTGTTTTTTTCAAAGTTCTTATAAACAGATAGAAAAGTATTATGTTGTTCTTGTAATTGCAATTTTGTGATACTGATTCGCCATGATAGCGCGTACCTTGGTTATAGCAACAGGTCCTACGGGAGAATTGCAATAAACGGTTATATAAAGATAATGGACTAGCTTCGAAGTCCCTAAGAGACATTGAATCTAAATGCGGCTAGTGTCATGTTAAGATGAATATCCATTGTTTGAGATTTCCCTGGATTCTTTAGCTAAGAATATCATGTATGACATGATGAGAACGATTCAGTTTTGGCGTTTCCGGCAGCATGATAGGGTAGTTTGTACGCAGTGAGTAAATTCTAACTCTTTTAAGTGTTTCTTTGAAAGCATTACTTGTGAATTCTGATCCATTGTCAGTGACAATTTGTTAACTGGACATGCGTATCTAGGGTAAAATTTCTTCTATAGTAAATGTATAATTGTATCAGTAACTTTTGTCAGCAGTAGGGAAAGGCACTCGGGATAACCACTGTAGAAGGTCAATAAACAAATTAAATGTAGCGGGTTACAACTCATTGTTCTCTCAATAGCGGCCCAAGTAAGCGTCGATACTCATGGTTCGTGGAATGAATACAAGATTGGTACTCTTGTTTCGCCATCTAGGTGCTTTTTTATTTTGGTAAAGATTACGTTGACTGACAATCAACACATTTAGAAACATATTAATAACAATTCTTTGAACATAACTGGCCAAAAATATTTTTTGTTTTATTGTTGTAAATAACTCTGGGGTTCCTGGGTGACCATTATTTAAATGATATTTGGAGGTAATGACAAGGTGTTTTAAGTGTTGCGCGAACAAACAATCTAAGATTAGGATTATCATCTACATTAGCAGATAATAAAGAAATTGGCCAATTTCTCCTAAATATTTGCTCTGCCACTGATCTTAGTTGGCTGTCCGTGACGTTAGTAACATTTTTCAGTTCAAGAAATAGTTTGATCTTTATCTTGCTCTGAGGCCGCTATATTTAATTTTTTCGAATTGGTTTAAATATCTTCACAATTGGCTTGGTTGAAATTGGTATCTTTGTTGTTGCTATTTCTTTCGCATAAAAGTGCGTAAGAATCAAAAGCATTTACTTCATAGCTTCATCAGTTTTCACAAGCATGTACATTTATCAGTATTTGAATTATTACTTGAATTTGAGACTGAGTTATTTCGAAGGCATTGTCATTTATATCAGGCTTTCATAAGTTCAATATTCGGACTTGTTAGCATTTTATCATCAGCTGGAGGTCTAGAAAAGAAATCGGCAATTAAATTTAATTTTCCTGGCAAATATTCAATTTTACAGTTATAGGCAGAAATATTTAAAAGCCCAAAGCTTTAATTCTTGTTGTTTTGCATAGGTGGCTTCTAGAGAGATATTTTTAAAAGGTTTATTGGTCTGTAAATATATAGTAAACTCTGCTATTATGTAAATAAAACATGCTCATTTTTTGTAACGCATAATGAATACTGAATGCTTCTTTTTTCTATGGGTACTGGTACTTTCTTTGAGATTCACTTAATTTATGAGATAAGGAAGTAATATAGGTTTTTCAAATACCAGATTTGTCACATTTCTGACTTAAACATGCCTCCGACCACTAAATCTGAGGAGTCAGTGTATAGAATATAAGGCTTATTTGGGTCTGGGAACTGCTAAACGTGGAATACGTGTTAACATTTTACTTAATTGTTAAAAACTTTCTTGACATTCTTTTGTCCATCCTTAAACAAAACACGTTTTCTTGTAAGATTGATTGAGTAGGTTCAACAATTTTAGAATATTTTTAGGGCAAAAATCTTTATAAAAACCAGCAGCACCAGTAAAGATCTGACATCTTTAACACATTTTGGTACCCGGAAAGTGACTAATAGCTTTTACTTTTTTCTGGGTCTGGTTTTATAACCTTCATGATCAATTATAAAAACCAAGGGTACCTTGTTTGTTGCTTGAATAAAAACTGCACTTTTTTCAGTTTAAGTTTTAATAAATGCTCTTTTAAGGCTTTGAAAATCACTGTCTGTATATGTGTAAATGTTCATTTATGACTTCGAAAATTTAGAATGTCGTCAAGATAACTGAGCAGCAATGCCTCTAAACCTTGTAAAGTACATGTGACATGAGTTCTTGGAAAACTCCAGGCGGCAGAAACTAGGCCAAAAAGGTGTACGTTGAAACTCGAACAAGCCTCAGGAATGTTCGTAAAAAGCCGTTTTTTCCTTGTCTGAATTCATGCACGGGTATTTGCAAAAACGCCTGAGCGCATGTCTAGTGTTGTAAAAATATTTTTGAAGACCCTACGTAGTGTTAAAATATTTCGTCCAATTAATGGAGAGGATATGATGTTGGCTTTGGTAATTTTATTCAATTGTCTAAAAATCAACACAAAACCGTTTACGTGCCGTCACGTTTCCCTGACAATAACAACAGGAAATGAATAAGGGCTATGACTTCTTCTTATAATATTAGCATCTACATCTCATCGATTTGGCGTCAGCTTCATAAAATTTTCTATTGTTTAAAGGTGTGCGATATGGGCTTAATTTGATTGGAGGAAATGATTACCTTGTTTGGTATTTTCATGGTTACAGTAATCTGTTCTGTGATAATTCAGAATCTTTATTTGCGAAAATATTTCTATTTTTCTTAATTAGTTCCTCTAACAATATTAAAATGCTCTGAAGGTGTATGAATATCATGTTCGAAATCGTTGTTAAAGAGGGGAAGTTGTTTGAAGAGCCTCTGGTGACCGAGTTTAATGCTCTCAACTTCTTGAAGACTTTAGCAACCTACTGAATCTCGTTTCAATCTTATAGTTTTATGTGTATTATTGACAATCATAATAGGAAAATCTTCCAAAAGATAAAATTCATGATGTAAATCTTTAATTTCCCCAAATTCTAGTACTTATTCTTTTTTTTAAATTGTTTCCACTTACGAGGATTTATCACGCAAATATCTACATATAAAATGCTGCTAAACAGTCCTTTACTTGATTGAAATGCGACTAATTTGATTTTATTATCATCCAAAACCTTTTAAAATAGCATATTTTTCTATAGATTTTATCCAGTCAATTAAAAATATTTAGAATTTCCATCAAATTCTGTACTGATTTCTGATAACCCTCGTTACTATGACAGTTGAAGATATTTGTCTAATTTAATCCGACAAATTTTCAAAAAATTGTAGCTATATCTTGATCTGACATCTTCAGGTATATAAACGATCACTTACCTTTATTTTTCCTGTTTTCAGGTACTTCGTTGGTGTCCCAGCTGTCCAAAATCCGGTCGCTTCGAAATCGCTGGTCTTAGGCGCCAAATCAACCGTTGTCGTATAACGTAGGAAGAACTAACAGATGTTTACATACTTTTATATAGGCAAATACAGACACAAGTGAAGAGTGGAATACCAAAGTCGAAACTCCCCACTCTGACATTTGAGAATAGTAATATATAATATCAACCTGTCCTAAGGACATTTTATAATGTATATAAATACACACGTTTTTAGAGTTACATATATTATCATCCTGACATAAGGTCAGTCCGTATGCATCTGCACTATAATACTCATAAATCATGTCATGTTCCATAGTGCACCATTAAGAAATAAAAACCCTAATATATGTATATACATGTTGACTTGTCATTCTTTTTGAATATAGCATGTATGACTAATTAGCCTGTGCAACCAGCTATACGACAACTACTGTACGGTGACTATGACTAAGACGTTGACGGACGAAGACGATGACTACTAAAACTACGATTAAAACAAAAACTGTAACGATGACGACGACCAAAATTTTAATAGGTCATTTTCTGATAATCACTGACCTTCTTCTGCAGGCAGAAAGTTCTTCCTTTATTGATCGGGCTTTTTATGTTTACCGCGAAAGTGAACTTGACCTTTGATCTACTTACCAAAAAAAGAAACACCAGGGGCCTTTAACTGGTGATTATCAATATCCCTACCAAACATGAAACTGGAGGATAATTAAAATAATGTTTTTTATTTTATTTTTTAACTTGGCGTTAGATACGTTATTTAATGCACATATCAATAGTAAGCTCTATGCTGTGTAACAGGGCTGGTCTAGAAAAACAAGTATAGTATAATCTTGAAAATATTATGATGTGTCATATCACGATCGTACATTTACCAATTTCACAATATTTCCTCACATTCTCTTTCATGTCTTGTATTTATGACAATGATGGCATTGTATTTCAGTTCTTTGATTTACTAACTTAATATAAGTCGAACATTATATTTAATAAGAAATGTTTGTCCGCTTATATTACGTTTTAATCTTCTATTACAGTTAGGGTAATGAGATAAAGCTTTAGTTGATGATTCACGTGAAATACCGGTAATAAAATATTTATCAGGTAACGAAATAATTGCTCGGTTTTTAAAAACAATTACTTCCGGATTGAAATCATCTACTAAACCTTTTGTTATTTAAAGTGTTTGAGGTTTCAAAACCTCGATTCTGGATATATCTAATTTAAGTGGAGTGCATTGCGTAAGAATGATAACTCTTCCTTATTGCCCTTTTTATTTTTCATGCTAAATTTGTCCGGATGACAACTAGAGATATTAGAGATATCAACAAAATGTGACAATTATATAGGTGTTTAAATTCTATGAAAGAGGCACAAGGATGTAAACTGTAACGTTACCTTTCAAAATCATGAGTTTGGTATATTTCACGCTTATTTTTCGTCAGATATCAACATTCAACTATTTTGTTGTGTAGATATTATTTTGGAAGACTGCAGTTCACAAGAGCGATAAAAAAAACGTCAACCACTTGAAAAAACAACACCTTGTTACTGATAATAAATAGATTATGTCAATTTTAAGATACTTTTCATATTTTAAAAAATCAAGCGGTTTTATCGATTCTAATTCTTTTGAACAATCATACAGGTTATGAAATTGTAAAGTTCCTGATTGGTAAATATTGATTTTCTGATTGTCTTGTCAGTTTACCCCTCAATTTATTGAATTTTAAGACGACTTATTATGGATACTACATTTCAATAGTTCAAATTCATATAAATCAATAAGTCTTTTTTTATATATCTGAAATATTAAATGAGGTATATACGTATTAATAATGCAGTTAACATTTTATCTGTAGGTGTCTTTATTTACTTAGACATCACGTGACATGACAATACTAGTATTGTAAGATATGTCATGCTTTCTTCAACAGTATAATGTTTTTGTACATGTTTTTTGTTGATAATAAACAAAAATTGTGATAACAAATAACAAGAAATATCATCAAGACGGTAAGAATATGGTATAAACTTTTTTACAGATATTTAATAAATCCCCTGTCATCACGCTAATTAGTCATTACATTTAATATCTGTTGCTTAGCAACTGTACTTTAACTCGTATGACTATTGATTGAGTGTTCAATAATTACTAATGAGAAGTGGACGACAGATCCGAGTAAAAACCTGGTAAATATATTCATGCTAGCGGGAAGCTGGCGATATATGATTGTAAATATCAATATATGCTTCCTAGATTCTAGATATTATAGTTCGTTGAAAAAGAAGAAAAACAATGACCTTACCATACAAACAATTGTTATTAGCTGTAAGTGATAAGTATTTACTGCTGCATGACACAAGGAAACAACAACATGCTAAAATAAATAAATAGATAGATAAAAAGATAGATAGATAAATAAATAAATAAATAAAACACATTCGAATATTTAAATTCAATTGAAACCCATTTATTACAATGAGAAAATGACCCTTTATCGGCTATGTTTATTAAATGACGTCATCATTTAAATCGCGATATACTTGTCTACATATTTTAGTGAAGGTCAAAGGGCACTATATTATAAAAGCAAGATATTTGAACCCACTTCTAATAACACCAATAACGCATTGCAGATGCTTCACACTCAATGGTCAGTCTAAAATATTACTCTCCAGGACACCGAGTACAGTGAACACAATAAAATGTACTGGCCGTTCACAGTGATCAATTAACCACATTTCAATATAATTAGACCTGAATATGCTCTGACTAAGCTGCGGGAGAATTTGGAATTACACACAGAGAAAACATCATTGTCAACCGACTCATCACTTGTAGATCTATTAGTTGTTAAGATAATTGATCGGCCTGACTTTGTAATGTAAGATTTGAATGGTTTATAGGAACATGGTGGGCTCAGAGTGACGTTTGGTGCACCATTTACCGGTTTAAACTCCACAGCCGTATTAATGCTGCTGACCGTTCCAAGGCGGCGCCCCTCTGTGTTCCTCAGATGTATGTCTTTGTTGTTTCATACTGTTTTGGTTACACTTGTGTCCCTTGTTTTATCGTCAACGGTAAGTATCTTCCCCTTTGCTCCTAGTTTTTATTTCCTTTATTTGCCCCCCCCCCCCACACTTCCCCGAGTCTCCTGTACCCCTCCCCTGTGCCCTTTGACTTCACGGGCCTATTATTCAATCATTTATTTGTTTTCTTTAGTTCCTTATCGCTTACTAATTATTTCGTCTTATGTATGATTTTAGTGATTAACCTGCCCATGCTCTGTTTTTTGCCCTGGTCTGTTTTTGTTTGGGGTCCTCCTGGGCTCCTTGCCAATGTCTCTTGTTGCTGGATCGTGTAGGACTTGCGTTCATTGAACGCCGCCTTTCCTTGTTAATCGTGTTTATCATATTTTAGGTGAGTTATTATCACATAGTTTTTCTTCATCAGATGGAGGTTTTTCAGTTTGTCATTTTTCTTGTTATGGATATTCTGTAAAGTTTCCATATTTTTGTTAGATAAGTGATTACCCTGGACTTTACAGGTAGTGTGAATTTTCCTTAAGTCTTTTGTTTACCCCCTCAGTGATCTTTTTATCTGTTACAATTTGGTCACCATTTTCACTTTCATTCTATTTGATTGCATTTTAACCGGTGCTGCAATTACAGATTCACTTTTTTGAGGGTCATTGCTGTCTGTCTCTTAAGGATAAAACGGTTGCTGCGGCAAAGAGTATCACATTGTGTTCTTTGACCCATTCGGCATGTGTGATTGTTTGTCCGTCATATAATATTATAGTTTTAAGTGTGTCTGGTCCTTGAGAAATTCCAGTGTGTTTGACAAAAAGACCTGCCATGTAATCCTTAAACTAATCCCCACTAAACTACTGTCAGATATAGCCCCATCTGAACAGACTTTCACACCAACGTTTTCCTGGAAAAAATGTAAACGGTGATGGTGATTTCGAATTGCATTGACTGAACCTATTAAAGTTACTGTTTTTTGACCTCTCAGATAAGATCATGATCTCTCAGATAAGGTCATATCATAATGAAGATTTTAGCATATATCCAAGTTTATAGACCTGACAAATGTGATATTTAGCTCATCAAGGTCAAGGTCACCTGGGCTAACAATAGATTTGTTTTACATAATTATATATATTTGATATATATTTGATACAATTTTATTGGTAAGTTGAATATTTTGCAACCTCACCACAGTCAAGTTATATAACCGTGTTTATATTTTTTGGCAATTCTGCTGTCAATAACTGAGTGGATATGTTAATCTATTTTTTAAAAACAAATGTTACTTATAATTACAAGAATGACCGGGGATATTTGTATTTACCAAACACGTTCTTGTTTTTATATAAGATTACCCAGATAAGCCCCATTTACACTGTCCCGGTAATTGCCATGGTATCGTTACGATGTCTTAATCCGGTGAACCGGGGTGTTCCGTGGTGGTTTTCTGAAAAATCAAATTGCGTTTACACATTCCCGACAGAGCCCAGGTGTATTCCCGGTTCAGTACACGATATAGCGTCGGATATATTACGGTAAGTGCCGATGCTAACCCTGTGTATTCCCGGTTGATCCCGGTGGAGACCAGACTAGACATGGTTTTATCACGGTCCATCCCGACCGTCGCCGTTTCGCAACGGTTAAGCGACGGGTAATGCTGGTATTATCCCGGTGACGCCTCGGTAATGCGCCGATGCTTCACGGTTAAAGTTTATGAGAATTAAACTGCTTGACCACGTTGACACCAGTCATTTGGTCAAAAGGCAGCAGAGATGCCACCCAAAGGAAAAGGGAAGAAAGTTTGGACAACTGTGCTTACGACGCCTACAGAGGTTGAGGTACCTTTGGAAACGACTCAGGGAAGAACAATACGGAACGCTCGCCTCAGAAGTGTAACAACGTTGGTAGAACGTCATAACACCCATAATGAGCATAACAATATGATAAAACTAAAGGTGAGGAATTCACATATAGGATAGTATCCAGTATATAAGGGCATAACCACTCTCGTTGGTGAGCTAGTTTTTCACCGACAGAGTTTGTGTGCCTTAAACGTTACAGAAGAAATATCAGAGAATGGTCTTCGTCTTCACTTAACAGAATTATCGAAAGTAGCACTTCAACATGTTCTTTAAATTGGCACGAGGTCGTGACGCCACCGACTAACATCGTGGTATAACCGGAAATTTATTTGACACCACTATTGAGACCACTGATATTAAAATCAACACCTACATAGATCTTAAATTTGTTGTAATGTTGTTAATATCTGCTTGAATGCTCTTAAGCATGACACTTGATTTCACAAGGTGTCAAAAACTGTTGTTATTGGGTTATTGTATGAACTAAGGTGAGAAAGTAAATTTTAGAGTGGTTTAATGATGCTTTAAGCACATTTATTTTGTGAGGAAATAATGTCTGATATGATATGTGAAATATGTACATCATAGAATAATCAATATTGAAATCAGAAATAAGATAATTTGACATTAAATTTCTTCAGAAATATGTTTTCTCCCCATCAAATGTAACATTTTAAAATACTTTGATATTGTATTTGCAGGTTAAGATACATATTGTTTGTTGATACAAAATGGCTAAAATAGACCATGTGACTGTGTAAGAAAAGATAAGAATATCCATATTTTAAGACCAACCCGCAATTAAGACCACTTTTGTCCAGTCCCGATGATGGTCTATTGACGATTTTACTGTACTTTAATAATTTAATTAATAATCTACATATATATGTAAGCACTATTTTACTGAAGGGTTTTCTCATAATATTTTTTAAGAGGCGTCATATTAAATTTAACTGCGTCGTTAGTAATTAAAAAACATTCTAGTACGTTAATGACTAGTTAAATTTTATATAGAAACTAAAGTTATAAAGGTCAATAGAACAAAAAAAACCCGCTTGCATGGCAAAATTTGGTTTAAAAGTAAATAAAATATCGTAAATTTGTTGTATCTTATTATCTGTCTAGATATAGAGTGACCAGCATTTTTCCAGCTCTCATCTAGGTGAAGGTGACCAGCGTTATCCCGGCTTCCATCTAGGTGAAGGTGACCAGCATTTTTCCAGCTTCCATCTAGGTTGAGGGTGACCAGCGTTATCCCAGCTTCCATCTAGGTGAAGGTGACCAGCGTTTTTCCAGCTTCCATCTAGGTGAAGGGTGTCCAGCGTTATCCCAGCTTCCATCTAGGTGAAGGTGACCAGCGTTTTTCCAGCTTCCATCTAGGTGAAGGTGACCAGCGTTTTTCCAGCTTCCATCTCGGTGAAGGTGACCAGCGTTTTTCCAGCTTCCATCTAGGTGGGTTTTTCCAGCTTCCATCTAGGTTGAGGGTGACCAGTGTTATCCCCGCTCCGTTCTAGGTGAAGGGTGACCGGCGTTTTTTCTGCTTCCATCCAGGTGAAGGGTGGTCAGTGTTATCCCCACTTCCATCAAGGTGAAGGGTGACCAGCGTTATTCCAGCTTCCATCTAAGTGAAGGGTGACCTGTATTGTCCTTCTCCAATCTGGATATAGTGAGACCAGTATTGTCCTTCTCCAATCTTGATATAGTGAGGCCAGTATTGTCCTTCTCCAATCTTGATATAGTGAGACCAGTATTGTCCTTCTCCAATCTTGATATAGTGAGGCCAGTATTGTCCTTCTCCAATCTAGATATAGTGAGACCAGTATTGTCCTTCTCCAATCTGGATATAGTGAGACCAGTATTGTCCTTCTCCAATCTGGATATAGTGAGACTAGTATTGTCCTTCTCCAATCTAGATATAGTGTTACCAGTATTGTCCTTCTCCAATCTGGATATAGTGAGACCAGTATTGTCCTTCTCCAATCTTGATATAGTGAGACCAGTATTGTCCTTCTCCAATCTAGATATAGTGAGACCAGTATTGTCCTTCTCCAATCTTGATATAGTGAGACCAGTAATGTCCTTCCCAATCTAGATAAAGTGTTACCAGACTGTCCTTCTCCAATCTAGATATAGTGAGACCAGTATTGTCTTTCTCCAATCTAGATATAGTGAGACCAGTATTGTCCTTCTCAATCTGGATATAGTGTTACCAGATTGTCCTTCTCCAACTGGATATAGTGAGACCAGTATTGTCCTTCTCTAATCTGGATATAGTGTTACCAGATTGTCCTTCTCCAATCTGGATATAGTGAGACAAGTATTGTCCTTCTCTAATCTGGATATAGTGTTACCAGATTGTCCTTCTCCAACTGATATAGTGAGACCAGTATTGTCCCTTCTCCAATCTGGATATAGTGAGACCAGTATTGTCCTTCTCCAATCTGGATATAGTGTTACCAGATTGTCCTTCTCCAATCTGGATATAGTGTTACCAGATTGTCCTTCTCCAATCTGGATATAGTGAGACCAGTATTGTCCTTCTCCAATCTGGATATAGTGTTACCAGATTGTCCTTCTCCAATCTGGATATAGTGAGACCAGTATTGTCCTTCTCCAATCTGGATATAGTGTTACCAGATTGTCCTTCTCCAATCTGGATATAGTGAGACAAGTATTGTCCTTCTCTAATCTGGATATAGTGTTACCAGATTGTCCTTCTCCAACTGGATATAGTGAGACCAGTATTGTCCTTCTCCAATCTGGATATAGTGTTACCAGATTGTCCTTCTCCAATCTGGATATAGTGAGACAAGTATTGTCCTTCTCTAATCTGGATATAGTGTTACCAGATTGTCCTCTCCAATCTGGATATAGTGAGACCAAGTATTGTCCTTCTCCAATCTGATATAGTGTTACCAGATTGTCCTTCTCCAATCTGGATATAGTGAGACAAGTATTGTCCTTCTCTAATCTGGATATAGTGTTACAGATTGTCCTTCTCCAACTGGATATAGTGAGACCAGTATTGTCCTTCTCCAATCTGGATATAGTGTTACCAGATTGTCCTTCTCCAATCTGGATATAGTGAGACAAGTATTGTCCTTCTCTAATCTGGATATAGTGTTACCAGATTGTCCTTCTCCAACTGGATATAGTGAGGCCAGTATTGTCCTTCTCCAATCTAGATATAGTGTTACCAGATTGTCCTTCTCTAATCTAGATATAGTGAGACCAGTATTGTCCTTCTCCAATCTAGATATAGTGTTACCAGATTGTCCTTCTCTAATCTAGATATAGTGAGACCAGTATTGTCCTTCTCCAATCTAGATATAGTGTTGCCAGATTGTCCTTCTCCAATCTGGATATAGTGAGACAAGTATTGTCCTTCTCCAATCTGGATATAGTGTTACCAGATTGTCCTTCTCCAATCTGGATATAGTGAGACAAGTATTGTCCTTCTCCAATCTAGATATAGTGTTGCCAGATTGTCCTTCTCCAATCTGGATATAGTGAGACAAGTATTGTCCTTCTCCGACTGGATATAGTGAGATTATCCTTCTCCGACTGGATATAGTGAGACCAGTATTATCCTTCTCCAATCTGGATATAGTGTTACCAGATTGTCCTTCTCCAATCTGGATATAGTGAGACAAGTATTGTCCTTCTCCAATCTGGATATAGTGTTACCAGATTGTCCTTCTCCAACTGGATATAGTGAGACCAGTATTGTCCTTCTCCAATCTGGATATAGTGTTACCAGATTGTCCTTCTCCAATCTTGATATAGTGAGACCAGTATTGTCCTTCTCCAATCTAGCTAAAGTGTTACCAGATTGTCCTTCTCCAATCTAGATAAAGTGTGACCAGGATTGTCCTTCTCCAATGTGGATATAGTGTGACCAGTATTATCCTTCTCCAATCTAGATATAATTCGACCAGTATTGTCCTTCTCCATTCTGGATATAGTGTGACCAGTATTGTCCCTCTCCAATCTGGATATAGTGTGACCTGTATTGTCCTCCAATCTAGATATAGTGGGACCAGTATTGTCCTTCTCAAATCTATATATAGCGTGACCAGTATTGTCCTGTTCAAACCTATATATATCGTGGCCAGTATTGTCCTTCTCCAATCTAGATATATCGTGGCCAGTATTATCCTTCTCCAATCTGGATATAGTGTGACCAGTATTTTCCTTCTCCAATCTAGATTTATGGTGTGACCAGTATATTGTCCTTCTCCAATCTAGGTATTTCGTGACCAGCAGTTTCTCGATATTATCTTGGTTACAAGACGTAGTATTTAGTAATGGTCATCGCTTATGAATGAAGCAATCTGAAAGGCAAAAAAACAAACACAAAAACTCTAATTATGATAACAAGGACGCAAAAGTACGAAGACGAATATATAGAAAACACGAAAGTACGAAACAGCGGGAAAAAAACGTGAAAACACGACGAAGATAAAACGAAATGGACAAATTTATAAGCTTTCGCGTCTTGGTATTCGTGCGTTCGCATGTTTGTCATCGAACTTTCGTGATTTTGTGTACGTGTCCTTTCGTGTCCGTATTTTGAGGGGTTTTTTGTTGTTGTTTTTTCGTATTGTCGCGTGATTTCGTGCTTACTTCATTCATAGGTGATGGCATTTACGTGACATCGTATAATTCTGTAGCAGTTTTTTTACGACACGAATGGCGGGGGTATAGTCTTACGCTTTTTATGACTTCGTGATAATTGGCCTGGTTTCAAGTTAAGTGTATTTGAGTTTTAACAATAAATTTGATTGCATAACTATATTCACTGTGTATATTTTACAAACAGTTTTAAAACTTACTGGTGCAATTCAACGGATTACATTCATATTGCACTTTGTAAATTACTAGGATAATTGTTTCATGAGACATATGATACAATTACCTTATTTTATAGGGATTTATAGCTTGTGTTAAAATAGAAAAAGAAGTAAGCTGTTTCATTTTATTTACATTTAAATACGAGATATTATCTGTCAACTTAAATTTTCTGTTGAATATAATTGAATGTTATGTTAACTTTGGACATATTGTTTTTAGATATAATTTTATTTTCATGTTGAATTGCCTTGGCAATGACAATTTTGACCTCGACCCATGACAGTAATTGATATGATATTACAAATCAAATATTGAAATGTTTGGGGTAAAGATAACAAATGCAGGTCGTCAATTATAAAACGGCATATTCAATTATGTTTGATATTGTAAAACGTTTTGAAAAAAAGTTTTGGACTAGTCTTTATTGAAGAATATACGTATATCTTTTATATTTCATTGCACAAGAATTCTGAAATTTAAGATCACGAGCCAAGGAGTAACTATTCAGTCTTATTAGTCCCCTACCGGTTTACCGGAGGGGACTTTAGGTTTACCCTCCATCCGTCTGTCCGTCCGTCTGTCTGTCAGTCCGTGCACAAAACTGGATCCCGCGATAACTTGAAAAGTACTGAAAATATTTTTATGAAACTTGATATATGAAAATTCTGGTTGCTATGGCAACACATAGACTGAAAATATGACAAATTTTACACATAAACTGAATCCAGTGATAACTCAAAAAGTACTGGAAATACTTTTATGAAACTTGACATATGGGTAGATGGCAGTCTGGAGATTATGTATGTCGTATCTTTTTATGCCCCCGCCATGTAATGGCCGGGGCATATAGTGTTACCCTGTTCCGTCATTCCGTCCTTCCGTCATTCTGTCATTCCGTCATCATCAGTTTCCGTTCATTATCTTAAGAACGGTTGCACACATTCACCTCAAATTTGACATATGGATATGTCATGAGAAAATACAGGTCAAGTTCGAATTTGGTCATGGTTCGATGATTTATGGCAGAGTTATGCCCTTTTTACTTTGAAAACAATATAAAAATTTTCAGTTTCTGTTCATTATCTCCCCAAAGGTACAACACATTCAACTCAAACTTGACATATGGATATGTCATGAAAAAAATACAGGTCAAGTTTGAATTCGGTCATGGTTCGATGATTTTTGGCAGAGTTATGCCCTTTTTACTTTGAAAACAATATAAAAATTTTCAGTTTCTGTTCATTATCTCCCCAAAGGTACAACACATTCAACTCAAACTTGACATATGGATATGTCATGAAAAAAATACAGGTCAAGTTTTAATTTGGTCATGGTTCGATGATTTTTGGCAGAGTTATGCCCCTTTTACTTTGAAAGTAATATGAAATTTTCAGTTTCCGTTTATTATCTCCCCAATGGTACAACACATTCAACTCAAATTTGACATATGGATATGTTTTTGGAATGCCCAGGCCAAGTTCGAATTTGGTCATGGTTCAATGATTTTTGGCAGAGTAATGCCCCTTTCACTTTAAAAATAATATGAAATTTACAGTTTCTGTTCATTATCTACCCATTACAGTGTTACATATTCAACTTAAATTTGACATATGGGTATGTCAAAGGAATGGGCAGGTCAAGTTGGAATTTGGTCATGGTTTGATGATTTTTTGGCAGAGTTATGTCCCTTTCACTTTGAAAATAATATAAATAAGCAGTTTAAGTTTTAATTTGGTCGTGGTTCAATGATTTTAGACAAACTTATCTTTCCTGAATGTTGGAAAAATTTTCAGTTTCAGCACTCATACTTTTAGCCATTATCTTGGCTACAAATATGCAATATGCTATTTTTAAAAGGTTAAGACTGAATAATTTCAGTGCCTTGAACATTGTATGAAAATGGTTTGTGTTAACATTGAAAAGTTTTAAGGGCTTTGAACTTAAAATGAAAAAAATAATTAATGCACCATCTGAAATTTTGGCTGCATGCGGGGGCATCCGTGGCATGATGACACATTTCTAGTCTTCTTTTTTTTTTTAAATATTGGTTGCCTTGGCAACAAATAGGCTTAAAACATGGCAAATATAACAATATTTGTGATTAGTCAAAAAGAGCTGATTTTTTTTTATGAAATTGCATCTTTAATTCAAGAGTTATCTCCTCTTTAAGAATTTTGCTTTTAAAAATGTTCTATTTTGGTAACATGGATGTTTAAAATATTAACTTTAGAGTTTTCTTCAGTCCGTCTGTCTGTCTGTTCATAAAAACTGTTTCCTGTGATCACTTTTAAAGAACTTTTCAAACAAATTTACTTAAAATAGAGAAAAATTGAAACAATGGCCCATCAGAATGTTGATAGGGTTCTAACCGGTAGGGGACTTATGGATTGCTCGCAATACTATGATAATTGCTTATTCTACATAAGTAAAATCTAAATCTCACTGTCAAAATATTCAAATAATTTTCGAACTCAAAACTACATTTTACATGTTTAAGTATATACGCTCGTACAATATATTTCTGTTTTAGAATCTGTTTACCATTGTTAAAATTGTATATCAAGAAAAACTAGCAACAAAGTGCTAACTGACTACAATGGCATAGAGGCGACATAGTAGCTCTCGCGTTCGCACGTGGTAGATTTAATATTTCTGATGGCCACTTTATGCCTTCGTAAACAGACCGACAAATAGAATGAATATTCAAAACGAGCTAAAATAGCTTTAAAAGATAGTTATCATCTTTATATTTTAAGTAGTAAAACCTTTCAAGTCAGGAGGGTATCGGATTTCTTGTACAATATCTCCGTGTGACAACTGATTTTTGTTATCCTGGCTGAGTAATAAATCATATGGGATAAGTTCAAGTTTCAAGACTTTATTCATCATAAACATACAATATGTTCATTGCTATACATATGATATAATGTGCATGTAATATGACAAGAAAACAAACAAACAAAGAACAAAATAATATACATTTATGGGATAAATAGTTGGTCATATGCGGACTGGTAGTAATGCATGAAATCCGGTTTGATGTGCCTACCGACGAAATGTTTTTTTTCGGTCGAAGGCCGTCTAAAATCTATTTGACATCCTGTAAAGAGCTAAATATAAGAATAATTTTCATTGGTCATTATAAAATAACAAACTGAAATCTAGGAATCTCATTGGTCATTTTAAAATAAAATGTAATGGTTCAGAAATACAATGTAAAGGATAGTTCTTTCACAGTTGTTTTTGTTTGTGAAATTAAGGTCAGTTAATTAAGTTTTTACAGTGTTATATTTTTTATCATAGCAGTTTGCATTACATTAAAGATAAAACGTTTATCTAATTAGTATCTTTATTATATACTTTCAATTATCCTATTATTCCTAATTGCATTATTTTATAATTAATTCTTTTTTATAATACTGCTAATATTGCATAGGATAACACAAATATAAAGTCAACCGTAAAAACAAGTAATAGAGACACTTAAATAAATAACGTAGTGTGGAAGTTGTCCTACTTTGAAGAGACATCAGTATCAATATGAAAAATTACGCTTTTTATTTAATTTTTATGTTTACAAAAAACAATTTTTAGCTACAAGAAAATGTTATGTTATTGTAATGCAAGTATTACTAACATTTCTAGTTGCCTCGAAAACTTAGAAATTACATAATTATGCAAGTTAACCAGTTTTACTTCGGCCGAGTGTCATTTTTTAAAGATACTTCTTGTTTTCCCTAAATACAATAAGATCTATATTGTATTTTTATGAATTTATTTGGTCAGTCAATAAATCATACAATATTCATATATAGCTTCTAATTATGTAAAGTTAGCGATATAAAGCGGTCAGTTACCCAAAGTTGATTGAACTCTGCCGGCTATACAATATATGTTTGTAATATCACAAGTCTTGCCGTTGTATAATTTGCACGTTTGGTTTGTTTACACGGGTGATGTACATTTGCTGTAAATCACGTACCCTTGCCGCTTTTGCAACTCAGTAAAATGGTATTGCACGGCCGTGCATATATTTTGACTTGACGTCATTTGCGTTATACAAATATATCGTTAAGACGCGCTTAATGTGAGCGTTACACTATACGCGCGTCAATGAAAAATGGTCATTTTCACTTCAAACGGTCGTTATTTTGGGTATGTGATAAATAAAATCTTAAATTCGTGTAAACTCATTACTGAATTTTTGAATTCGTTGAATAAAATAATATCAAAATTAATAAAGACATGCCTATCGGCCTTGGTGATAATATTCCTGCGCATTTGAACTCGAACTACATGTATGTATAATTCTACAACAATGCACTCACAATTGATATATATCTCTTAAGTATACAAATATAACACGGCCTTAGCGGCTCAAGTTACAATGACTTACATCCGTATATGATGGATCATAATTATACTATAAAACATTGTATTATTTTAGACTTTATTATGGTCTCATTAATGTGATATAATACAGTGTGTATATAAACAACATATCAAATATTAGAAAACGTATAAACATACTTTAAAAAGCATATTGTCACTCTCTAAAGTGTTATATGATAAAATCATAATATATATGCTAAAGTCACTATTATATAATGGAGTATTAATATTCAGCCACTAAGCTTCATCTTGAATACGGTATAATTTAAACCCCATTGTTTCCTGTATATAATGTTAAACATTTACCAGATATCTTAAAAATGTGCAACACAATTTTTTTTTATTCGTTCCTAAAACTGGAATTAAATAAACTTGTAAACATATAGGTTAAACAATGTTTTATTTATAAACATTACATTTACATGACATTTGACAAATAATAAATTGTACGGATAGAGAAGGAAGCTTGAAAAGATTTTTTAGAAACTCTCTCCGTAAGCACTATTTCAAAGAGTATGTAAAAATTGTAACGATTATATAATTATGTATTTTTGTGTAAAATGTACATAATATTTTCACTATAAACTTACTTCTTTACATGTACAAGAAAGTTAGCAATTTGCATATAATAAAGTATAGGCAGAAAAACCCTATAGCTCTATAGCATAAATGCACGTAAGTGATAAATACACAAATTAGCACATTTAAACTTATCAAGAAAAATAATAGAACTTTTAAACATGTTTGAAAAAAAGATATGGAAATAATTGTTAAAAGTGTTGGGTAGTAAGAGACAGATTTGAGAGAAAGAAGAAGAAAAACAACAGAAAATGGTCACTTTAATACTATGGAGTTGATGGAACGAGTTTATATATACCTTTGAGAAGATACTATGCATCTTGTAAACATATGTGCTGAGGATGTAAAGTTCTATCATATGTGCGTGATGACTCATTCGCTCAGAAATAACGGAAGTAAAATATTAACACACAGTGTACAACTCTTTAGTATTTTGTATGTCGATATGCTAATTAATAGATGATATATAAATACAGGATTTACTTTCATCAGATGGTATGAAAATAGATATTTCATTAGCGTTCGTTAGCTTTCTTGTATGAGAACCGTTTGTTTAATATAAAGCAATCAGCAATTATTTCATGTACTTTTTTAAATTTATTTTTATATTTTATATCTTTAGCAAGCTGGCGCGATTGCTCAGTTGGTAAGACCACTAACTGTCACTCCTAAGGTTCCGGGTTCGATCCTGGGTAACGACCTTGGGATTTTTCAGAAACATCTTCAGTGTTTCCCACCTAACTAGATGGGTACTGGTAAGAAATCCAGGTAATCCTTGCATGTATCAGTGCTGTACACAGGACATGAAGAAGAACTAAGGGGTCTTTTCAATAAGAGCTAGGGACTGGTTACCGGATTCCCTTGTATCTCATAGCTATCTTTTGAGTCTGCTGAGGTATAGACCCTACTGGAAATAAATGCTCTTGCACTTTCCTAGGTTATCCTTGACTGCTCGGCCAAAAAAAAATCAACTAAGCTTGAATATTATTTAACGAAATTACAGAATTTCAAAGTAACAGATAATTCATAATAATTATTATAAGTTGTATTTTACAAATCAACAACAACAAACACACAAAGGAAAGAAAAAAAAGAAGCTATTTGATAAGTTCTGAACTATTTTGAAGAAAAAAGATTAACTATTTGGGGGAAAAATCTTGAATAAACTGTCAAATCTATTCAAGAATATTCATCTTATTGTTTAGTAAACATAGAGCTATATTGCATGTGACTATATTCCTACATTACATGTATTCTATTTTATTTACAGGCTGACGTTCAAAGTGTTGGATACAATATATGAAATATTTAAAAGAGCGGCTGAAATACGGTCCTGACCGCGGATATAGAGTAAAGAGTTAAAGATATTTACAGAACAACTCCAATTGAAAATATGGTCTGGATTAAATTGATTAAAACAAGATTTATTGGATTGACAAGGGTGCTATTTAAATTAGTGTGTGTAGGTTTAATGCTCCTATGTGCGATAAACCTGGTTATGTTTGTGCAAGACCGTTTCCGGTCACAATATTATGTACAGTTTACAAATAGTTCCGGTCAAAGAACCGGTCACAACATTCTACACTCCAATAAACCGCTAGAGAAACCTAACTTTCAACAATCAGAAAATCCTTCTTTGTATCTCCAGTCAGACAGATTTGATTTGATATTTAAAATGGTTTATGCGTATTTCTATGTGTTTAAGAAACATGTGCCACAAGCAATCGAAAATGCGTATACAGAACATATTCGAGTATGGAATAATTTCAAAGAATACTGCTCTGATCAAAATAAACTTTGGTTTGATAAGAAACTTCCGTGTAAGAACAAAATGAATAAATTCGACTTTATGTCGTCATTCCACAAGACCATAGATAAAACTAAGGAAAAAGGATTTAATTCTAGTTTATCAAGAATACCCATAGACAAAAATGGCTTCCTTCTAAATGGTGCACATAGAATTGCAACCTCTATTATTTTGTCACAAGATGCAAGTTTTGAACATTTTGATTACTCACGACGATTCAAATGGGGATACGAATTTTTTCAAAATTTGAAACTTTCTGAAAATATTATGAATATGGCAATGCTAGAATGGATGAAAATCCAAATAAAGCTACCAGAGTTGATGTCGCCTGTTTCTATAGTTTCTATATTTTCAAATAACGAGATGAAAGATAAAGAAATGAGAAATATAGTAAGGGAGAAATGCTCTCGAGATAACGGCATTTTATATGAACAGAGAATTAACATTGGACAAAATGGCGCACGTGAATTATTCACACATATGTATGGACAACAACCGTGGCTGGACGTGAAAATTAAACAGATGCAATCGAAATTTACAAAATATTTTAGTGCCTTATTCCTCTTTGTTTATGCCAGGGACAGCAAGGATCTAGTTCAATGTAAAAACTGAAATCAGAAATCTTTAATAATGACAAAATATTTAAATCAACAGCTCAATATACCGGAAACTTGGAAGAAAATTTAATTCTAGCAGAAATGATTCTAAATCCAACTCGGTACAATTTATGAACTACGCTAAAGATCGAGCGATTGTAAATTAATAGCAGCAGAAAATCGCTAGACGAACCTCGCAAAAGTCAATCAAAAACCTTCTGGAATTTTATATTGGCAGAGATGGCGTCATGGTGGACTCTGGAACTGTTCTCGGCTTTTCTGGCACTCCGAAAAACGGACAGATGTAGACCTTTTATTTTCAACATGAAATCGATAAGTCCATTTGGGAAATAAGAATGGAATGTCAATTCAAGCACATGCTTTCAAAAAAAATTCAATATCTAATGAACGTCCTTGGGGTGAAGATCATTTTAAAGTCAGTGGAGTTAAAGACAATGGGATTTATTTTATGATCCTGACAATTACGGTTATTGTTATGGTATAAAATTTGTGTCACTTAAACAGTTGATCCGGTATAAAACTGTAAGAAACGAGCCGAATAAGGATATGCGTGACGAAGAACTGATTAACAACTTTTTGAAGGCAACGAAATCTTAGCAATATTGCTATTTTGATAATTTTTTCTAAAGTTATAAAAGAAATCGAAGCTTATTCTGGTATAGTAATAAATTGTAAGATTTTTGTAATATATATGAGAATTAATGCTTGTATATGAAGACAAAATAGGTACAGTAAATCGTAATCATGATCATAGTTTCTGATTCAAAACATCATTTATGTTCCGCTATTTAACGTTTGAGCTGCTATAGAGATACGTGTGAATCTTTTGTGATTTTTCAGAATCTGCAAGCCCTTATTGTATGTCTGTCCGTCCGCAAGCCTGTCTCATCATCGGGATTTTGATTCTCTGTCTAGAACATTTTAAACCCATTTCGTGATACTCATGATGCCGTTGTTAAATATCAATTACATGTGATATAATTCACTGTTTGAGATAATACACCCACTGATTATAGTCTTTTATAACTACTTATAATTACCTATATAATGAAAATATATTCATTGTAGTAAATAAGATATGTGTATGAGGAATAATGATAATAATAATAATGATAATGATTGTGATAATAATAATAAAGAAAATGATAGTAATAATAATAATACTAATAATAATTATAATAATAATAATAGTAATAAAGGATATACTTACAAAGAGAACTCATTTGAACAACATCTCATACATCCATGACCCACAGCAAAGAACAGTATAAATTTAACGTATTAAAACAATTAAAATACATTTGAAGTTTTTATGTAACATGACTTAAACAAGATAAATTATACAGAAATAATAATACTGTTTTTACCGCAATTCAAAAATTTGTTAACTAATAAACGTTTGCATATATGTGCTTGTTTTATTTGTTGTTGCTTTTTATTGGTTTGTTTGATGATTTCAACGCATTATTGGTCATATATCGGCTGTTGATTCACCTAACCGGCTTTAGCTGGATAACTAACCTAATAAGCGTGTCCACGGTAAGGACTGCTATAATCCCCAATGAGTTCTGAAAAGTTGTGAGGACAATTTGTATTAGTTCAGTTCGAGGTCAAATTTTCAAGGATAATTCACTCTGACTGAGGATCTTATAGCGACCCCGTTACATTTATCTGTCTTTAAAAAAGGCAGTTCACAAAGACAAAATCATAAAGAAAAAAACCCCCATTAAAACGCATATTTGCTTTCAAAATTTTAAAATTTCAACTGTATACCAAATTGATATTCCGAGATTTTTATTTTTAAAGGGTTTTTTTTTTTTTGGAAATTAAAGTCCTATCCAAATTTTAAGCAGGTCAGAATTCGAACGAAAATTTTGCCCCCCCCCTCTTAGCCCTTGATCTTTTCTATTGGGAAAATTTTTTATAGAAAAATGCCATAAATTAAATGGGTACACGGAAGTTTTCAGTTATGGAAAAATGACCAATATGACCTGAAACTGAATGAGAGCTATCATTAATAAGTTATGCAAGTTGGTGGGTAGGTGGAATAAAATATATATTATCGTATTCATGTAACCATTCTGACAATAAAGGCCCCTGTGAACCTGACTCTTGACCTAATGATCTCAAAATTAATGGGGTCATCCACTAGTTATGACCAATCAGTATGTGAAATATGAAGACTTTGTGAAGAATAATTTTCAAGATGAACAGTAGAAACCATTCTGACCCTTAAGGCAACTGTGACCTTGACCTTTGATCTAGTGACGCGAATATAAATGTGGGTTATCTACTAGTTCTGACCAATCAGTATGTGAAATATGAAGACTTTATGATGAACCAATTTCAAGAAAATAAGCGGAAACCATTCTGACATTTAAGACCCCTGTGACCTTTGACCTAGCGACCCGTAAATCAATAGGGGTCATCTACTCGTTATGACCAATTAGTATGTGAGATATGAAGATTTTTTGGTGAGTAGTTTTTAAGATAATCAGCGGAAACCAGTCTGACATTTAAGGCCCCTGTGACCTTGATCTTTGACCTAGTGACCCGAAAGTCAAAAGGGGTTCATCTACTTGTTATGACCAATCAGTATGTGAAATATAAAGACTTTGTGATGAATAGTTTTCAAGTGATAGCGGAAACCATTCTAACATTTAAGGTCCCTGTTACCTTGATCTTTGGCCTAGTGACCCCAAAATCAAAAGAAGTCATATTAAACTATTTATGACCTATCAGTATGTAAAATATGAAGACTTTGTGATAAATAGTTTTCAAGATGATATGCGGAAACCATGTGGTCCACCCACGGACATACCGACCGAACTACATTAGCAAAACAAAGGCATGAAAATGGAGAGTCATTAGTCTCCATTTTCGCCGGCAAATGATTCTTTCAAAACATTCAAATTGTTACTTTTAGTTTAATTGTTTTAATACATAAACATACATTGTACCCGTTTTGCATTTACTTTAAAGTCGCCTGTGCAATGGAGATTAGAATATGAATTCGACAATAAAACGCGTACAATAAAAAAATCTGAAAAATGATATCTTTGCAATAACAAAAGTCCACAGTACGTTATTGGCACATTCCTGCGTTACTGAATATGCACGGTAATTTATATGTTCGCTTTAATATGCATGTCCAAATTTATCCAACATGACGAAAAAGAACTCAAATATCAAATATTTTAGTCATGTCGACAATGAACCTGTCGACAGAGACCTGAAGATAGCTGCTTATGTATTTAGACGTTTTTCAAAAGTTAAGATGACGTTTAGTGAAAGCCAGCCAGGGGAGTTGCGTTTTCCGTCGGCACCAGAGTTTCTTCCCATCAATGTAAAGAAGGTAACACATGAAGATATACCATCGTAGAAAACAAATAACATATCTTTATTTCAAATGTGGCCTTCGAAACAAAATATAGAGTGACCAACACTACAAAAAAAACGAAAACACTGAACTGTATAGCACGCTTTTAATTTTGTGCATTTAAAGACCGTCTTTAAAACATTGAATGTATTAACTTAAATATACCGTATATATTATACTTACATGCTTTGTATAATTTGTATTATGTTGTACATTATAATTGTATGTTACATGCCTTATAACAATTTGTACTATTTAAACATGCACATTGCTTTTGTTTGTGATTTAATCTTATGTAGTGAAACTGTGTCAAGCTAGTTTAAGGAGATAAAATATTGTTATCGGTTACCGGTACTGTTGACATAGTGGTTAAGGCGTCCGCCTTCGGATCGGGAGGTCGAAGGTTCGAGCCCCGTCAGCGTTAATTGAAAAATGAATGTTTATCGTGGGACTCTTTCCAAAATGGCCGCTTCGTGAGCCGCGAGGTTGTTAATGAATGGTTACCGATTTATATCCACCTGGCGCCTGGCATAGTGGTATACGACTTAGGAGGTGCATGATATGCAAGCAAAAGGTGTCTCATAAGTCAGAAATGGCTGGCCCTTTCAGTAGGGGTGCCACTATAATAAACAAGACCTTTTTTATAATTAAATGTTGGATCAACATAGACCTATGTTGTCAGTCTAAAATTTTGACATCTTCGAAAGGCTGACGTAGATTGGTCGATTTCTTGAGATATAATACCAATGTTTTATATCATAAAAGACCTTGACTTTCGTACTGTTTTCGTCAAGAATGACTTATATGAATTGTATCAATTAAAGTATTTACCTAAGATCTGTATGACTTTACATAAAGTAAATAAATAAAGTAATGTTTAAAACATATCGCGATACTAATTTGGCACATATTTTTTGCAAGGGAAGGGAAACAAGTCGCACAAGAATAACCTATTCACATTTCACACGAGTTCTCGCCCCGCCAATACATTTCTGATAATAATGCTGATGTTATCATATAAATCGTTCAAATATATATATTATTCTAATGTGATTGGCATTCATCATGTAATGAACTTCTCGGTAAGCATACATATATATTTCTAGGTTGTTCACATGTCTCACTTTTGCACTATTTGATGTAAATCGACTATAATTTTGTTGTTATAATTTAAATGTCGAATTAAAGTTATGTTATGTTACGTTACGTTACGTTATGTTATGTTATGTTATATGTTATGTTATATGTTATGTGTATGTATGTGTATGTTATGTGTATGTTATGTTATGTTATGTTATGTTATGCAAAAAGAGTACAATGTACAAATATGATAATTATACCTTTTTGATCATTTTTGTGTAATTGCACTTTGTTATATTTTTTCCATTCATTCATTCATTCATTCATTCATCCTTAGTTCGTTTGTTCGTTCGTTCGCCCGTTCGCTCGCTCACTCACTCACTCACTCACTCACTCACTCACTCACTCACTCACTCACTTAATTTAACATTTGATATTTAATATTTGATTTGATTTAATTTAATTAAATTTATACATTTATTGTTATTTTTATCATTTTTGTTCGGAGCATAACTAAAAAGTGTTGTATTATTAGCGGATCTCATTGAGAAGGTAAAAGTGCACAAGAATGATAAATAATTTTTGAGGAATTGCTCTTTGTTATTTTTCATGTTTGAATTTCATCTTTACCATTACTTATCAAATTAATATCGAAATTTTATAGGTTAATAGAAACTGCCTCAGTGGTCGAGGGGTTAGAGTCGATGACTTCTAATCCAGTTACCTCTCTGGCGTTGATTCGATCTCCGGGAGATGCTTTGGTAGTTTACCGCGGTGGAAGGTAGTCTAGTACTGCTTTAACTCTCCATGAACGATGGTAAGGAAACTACCCGCCTATATGACTGAAATACTGTTGGGAAAAGGCTTAAAATCAAACAAGCAAACAAATAAAATAGGTTGACAGAAAACAAAATGAACCAATCAATGGGTATGCTCTAGAGTTCGGGTTTATATATGCGATTTACCTCTGACACATTTACAACAACAATGCATGATACAATTGGAGGATAGATCAGCAAGAAGGTATGTAGTTGACAAGAGAGACAATTTTACATTTTTTTAGGAAGTATTGCCATGTTTTCTTTCATGTTTATTTTTTATCCAGCTGTTATTCCAAACGTTCTTAAAACATTTCATGTTATTCTAGAATATCTCTTGTCCCAGCTTTGTACATTTGATCAGTTATTTCATTTGATGTATACTTAAATGATAGTGTTTGTAGACTATCTATATTTATAACTTTCTCCAGTTTGGCAGGGGATCTGGCAGCCTATGACATCTTGTTTTACTTTAAACTGAAATACCAATACAACCACTTTATATATGGAAAGCCATGGTTGTGTGATATTTTTCTTTTTTCAATTTATGTAACCATTTGGATAATATATAAGTTCACTTTGACTATACGTATATGAATTGAAAACACTTTCTTATTTAACCGGAATCCATAATATTAATCCACAGTTACAAACAATTTAGCAATATATTAGTTCATTTTCTCAATATATATCTCAAGTTCTTCAATATATGGTACCAAAGTAGCCATTATGGGATCAGATATCCTTATATCATTTTTCATTATATGAAACCATTTTATTAATTTATGAAACCAAAGTAGAAATATAAAAGTTGGTTATCAAATTATATGATACCAATTCTTCAATATATGGTACCAAAGCAGCAATATATAGAACCAGATATTCATATATTGCACCAAATAATCATAAAATTAATTCATTTTGCAATGTATGGAACCGAAGTAGCAATATAAAAGTTGATAATGACATTTCAAGATACCAGTTTTTCAATATAATTATGTTGTAACATGTTGTATTGAATTCAGTACTTGAAATGAACAATGTGATCTCCTTTTTTGTTTCTTTAGCTAGTCATAATTGTATTCTTATATTGTGTTATTAGTGATTTTTGACTGTTTTTCTGTTTGTTTGTTGTTAAAACCAGTTGCATATTATATGCCTTTGTTTAATAAAAACTGAACTGGTTCCACGAATTGGTCATTTGGTTCCATACATTGGAAAAGTGGATTCATATACTAGCAACCTTAATCAATATATTGAGGAATTGCTGTCATATAATGTTAAAATCAACTTATATATGGGAACTTCAGTCCAAAACATTGATAAAATGGATTCATATATTGTAAAAATGAATTAATATCTTGATAATTCGATTTTATATAAGGACATCTTGTTCCATATATTGCTACTTTGGTACCATATATTGAAGAACTGACACGACATCAGGGCCGGATCAAGTTATAAATTGATATTTGGATCAATACACCGATGAAATGGTTTCATATATTGTAAAATTGATTTAATATATTGATGATTCGGTTTCATATCAGGGCATCTTGTTCCATACATGACTTACTTGGATGCATATATTGAAGATCTGGTATCATATAATGTGATAATTACGGAGCCCCTAAGGTGACATTTTCCACACTTTTTTCCCCGGAATTTAATTCGTTTTTACGAAATAATAATTCGTAATTACGAAATAATAATTCGTTTTTACGAAATATTAATTCGTAAATACGAAATATTAATTCGTTTTTACGAAATATTAATTCGTAATTACGAAATATTATTTCGTTTTTACGAAATATTAATTCGTTTTTACGAAATATTAATTCGTAATTACGAAATATTATTTCGTAATTACGAAATATTAATTCGTTATTACGAAATGTTATTTCGTAATTACGAAATATTAATTCGTTATTACGAAATATTATTTCGTAATTACGAAATATTAGTTCGTAATTACGAAATATTATTTCGTAATTACGAAATATTAATTCGTAAAAACGAAATGTTATTTCGTTATTACGAAATAATAATTCGTAAATACGAAATAATATTTCGTAAAAACGAATAAACTTTTTTCTAGCGTTTCAAAGAGTTTTGGTAATATTTATAAATAAGGCCTCAAAACTAAGTTCCTGACTTAATATAAGGCATGTACATGCAATATAAATAGTGATTTTTGTTCTCCCCAAGTTTTTTAACTTTACACTATTGTACATAAATTAAAATATTCGCATGTCAATAGCGTTGAGCCACAGCCGTGATAGACACGCGCTAGGAAAATTTACTTAAAATGATGGGGGTCCTGTGCTTCAAATCCAAACACGGACATTTCTAATACTAAATTGTGAGGAAATATTCATTTTAAATTGATTAGATTAGTGAAATCTGGACCAACCCCCTCCTCGTCCCATTAGTTTTACTTATGTATATGATAAAAGAACGGAATAATATAGCATGTTTCTGTTTTAAAGATACATGTCGTAAAAGATTGCCTCAAACATTAAAACATTGCTGATAGGAACATGTATTTGACAATGGGGAAAAAAGACCATTTTGGAAAGAGAATGACTTCTCACTCAAAAACCCTGTTCACTTAAATATAATAACTTGAGAACCATTCGGCTTATAATCGCAAAGTTGATCAAGGCATGTAAATGACCCATTTGTGAGATTAATAGGTTCATTATCAAGCTCAAAATGACCTTAAATAAGATTTCGTAAAAACGAATTAATATTTCGTAATTACGAAATAACATTTCGTTTTTACGAATTAATATTTCGTAATAACGAAATAATATTTCGTAATTACGAAATAACATTTCGTAAAAACGAATTAATATTTCGTAAATACGAATTAATATTTCGTAAAAACGAAATGATATTTCGTAATTACGAAATAACATTTCGTAAAAACGAATTAATATTTCGTAATTACGAAATAATATTTCGTAAAAACGAATTAATATTTCGTAAAAACGAATTAATATTTCGTAATTACGAATTAATATTTCGTAAAAACGAATTAAATGCCGGGGTAAAAGTGTCGAGAATGTCACCTTAGGGGCTCCGTAGATAATCAACTTATATATTGACACTTTTGTTCAACACATTGATAAAATGGAATCATGTATTGTAAAACTGAATTAATATATTGATATTTCGGTTTCATAAAAGGACACCTGGTTCCATACATGGCTACTTTGGTTCCATATAGTGAAAAATTTGTCTCATATAATGTGATAATCAATTGATATATTGCTACTCTGGTTCCATACATTGATTAAATGGTTTCATATATTGTAAAAATGAATTAATATATTAATAATTCGGTTTCATATAAGGGCATCTGGTTCCATATATTGCTACTTTGGTACCATATATTGAAGGATTGGTTTTATATATTGAAAATTGAATTAATATATAAATAATTTGGTTTCATATAAAGATATCTGATTCCATACATGGCTTCTTTGGTACCATATATTGAAGAACTGGAATCATATATTGAGAAAATCAACTTGTATATTGCTACCTCGGTTTCATACACTGACGGTATGGTTTCATTTATTGTAACTGTTGATTAATATAATGGATTCCGGTTAAATAAGAAGGTGTTTTCAATTCATATATTGTCAAAGTGAACTTATATATAATCCAAATGGTTACATAAATTGAAAAAGAACAACATCAGACAGCCATGGCTTTCCATATTTATAGGTCACAGTTATATCTCGTGGTGAATCACAGCGCATGTGCAGTGTTTTAAGTAATTTGTCGCGTGACGGAAATACTTTGAACATGTACATGTTTGCGTATCAACGTGAAATATCAGTAAGTGTAGAGACAATCATAGTAAATATAACAATAACATTGGTCATGTAATTTATCTGTGGTAATCTTTATGTTTCATTATAAGACAGCCAGACAGCTGCTGGGTATTTTTCCAATCAAACATTTGTGATGTAAATGTACCAGCTGTTCAAATTTAAATGCCTCTTCTATCATATATAGCTCATTTATTTGTCCAGAATCAAAGTCAATAAAATTCGTGGACACACATTTATATAAAACAACGTGTTGTATCATAAACTGGACTGCGATGACTAAAATAAAAAAATATTTCGTTCAAATCTTTCCAAAATTAGATTTTAATTTACATATATAGATTGGAATTTCACTGGATGATATATGTTAATTTTCTGAAATAAACGATTATTATGCGAACACTATGATATATTTCGATTGAAGAACGTAGATTTCTTGTTTCTAAATATCGAAAGAATTATATCATTGTAACCATATATCCAGGGTTGGATTTCGGTAGAATTTTGATGTCATAGGATACCTTGGAGGACATTTAATATTTGTAACCTTTCGGGTGTTACATTGGTATTTTTAACATTTTGCTATATACTGTCTAGCATATATTGCATGTCTTCATCATGAGCTTATATCTTATGGGAATAGAAAGTACTTATCTACTTATGATATTGATTCTGGCTACAAAAGGAATTACTGATGTTGTATACAAGATGTTTTATACAAAACAGACTCATTTATGTTAATATGTTTACAATAAGTCTTGTAGTGTTTTTTTTAAATTATAATTCGTTTGACTACATGTATTAATGATATGAAATACTTAGGTCGACCGTTCCAAGTTCAAAGTTGAAATTCCTTTGATTTTTTTTTTCCTAACAAAAAATTGTGATAGGAAATAATGTTGAATCTGGATTAATGTTACGCTTATAACGGGTAAGTTCATTTTGTTGTTACATACCGTATATTATAAACGCTTGAATGTAAGAATCGCACGTGTGTTTGTGAAACACAAGTATGTATTTTCGTTATTACAGTTATAGTCTAATAAACATATGTATAACTGATAAATAGAGGATATTCATGTTTTTTCTATAAATACATGATTTATTTTCATCCATGTGGTTATGGGATAATATTTTCCTGAGTGGCGTAGCGCAGAGTGAAATTTAGGTAATTTTCATTGGCCACATGTGAATAATAATGCAGTATTTTATAGAAATTTGATTTTTGTTTATTATATAATTTTTATTTTTACATTAAATTTGAAGACTTTCCTTAAATTTTGGTTGTACTGGACGAATTTAAAAAGAAGTATGCCGGCAAGACCATGAAAATTGGAAAATATGTTTCACTGCAGTCAAAAATAAATTTTTACAGTGAAAATACGGAAAATGAAAATACGCATTTTATTCTATCAATATTTCTCAATATTTCATTTATAAGTATATAATAAAGATGTTTATTACTGAAATGAAAGTTCAGATTGCAAAATCAGCTAGCAAAATAATTACTCTGCATTTTCGTTGTTACGATTATTTATTATTATTCTTGGTGTACGTAGCCAACATTTCTACTGAAAATGCCTTGAAATAAAATGCCATAATAAATGGACCAAATTTTAGGAACAAGTCAGGCACAATTGTTATTGTTAAAATGTAAAAAAAAAAAGAAATATATACTTCAATAAAGGTAAGATATTGTTACGAACAACAGGTGTAAGGGGTAGTACACAATTGTGATGTATTGTATGGCTAATCATTTGCCCACACATCTCACAAAACACATTAGAAAATATTTAGTAGATTTTATATGTTTGTATTTGGCGCGCTCTAAAAATATTAACGTGTCTAAAACTTACATCCCGTCAAAAATAGGCTTCTGAGATGCCAGATGAGAGAGGCGTGTTTCTAGTCACAAATCTGATTTGTTCCAGTTGTTTTCCAATGATATTTTAGAATAGCGAATGGCTCGAATTCGAGGAACCCGTTCTCTTGACGAGTTACAATTAGAATTTTACTCCAAAATAGTCATGTGCAACATACAATATAATAAATGCTTACATGTCTAGCAGTGATAGCTTATTCCTTAACACATTTTTAAATATAAATATTCAAAATTACATACTGGATCTTAGATTGTTCTCTTACACCGTTTTCTAATAAATATTTCCAACAACAACAACAACAACAATGGCATCCTTGTAAAATCGGACAATTTATGTAGCTAATTATTGATGATGTAGGCAGATCTGTTTTTGATAATTTACAATACTTAGTTGTTTCACGAGATGTAATTATAGTATATGAAACGATTTATTACGGTGGTATGACAGTACCTGGGGTGACATCGAGGGATGTTTCTGCCATGAAAAGTCGAGGCCCTCAGGCCGAGACGATTTTTTTGCAGAAACATCCCGAGATATTATAACTGTTTTATCGCAATTTTATGCACTATTTTTTGTAATAGAAATCAGTAAAAAACAAGAACGTGTTTGTTAAACACAAATGCCCCCGGCTCAGATTCTTGTCAGTAGCAATATTTCAAAAAATGTTCACCCATTCACTAAGTAATGGACAGAAAAATTGCCAAAAAATTGTAAACGCAAGTTTTATAGCTTGACAAAGTAATGGCATTTTGTAAGTGTGAAAAATATAAGTTGCCAAGTCTTTGCTCTGACTTTTGAAGTTTGAAAAATATTCAACTTCATGCAGAAGTTAATCTTCCTACCCAAATATGAATATACATCTGTCAATGAATAAAGGCCGTATTCGAAAAAAAGTGTAAAATCTTTTTTTTAGGTACTGGTAACACTTGACCCAACTGACCCCTTACTCCAGCCAAAGGAAGAATACCCATGCAAGTTATCTTCGCTACCAATATTGAAATAACTCTGTCATAATATAAATTGTATGGGCAAAAGTGTAAAATCTATTTTTGACAGAGTGTCCTTGACCACTGAATATATACATCAAAAGGTATGAATACTATTGGCAAGTTATTTCCTAGAATATTAATATTCTGTCCTTAATAGGCTTTATGAGCAGAATGTTGTAAATCTATTTTTAGATGGTGACTTGACATTGTTACATTGACTGACATACTGCATCAAAGTTTCTGTTTCTATAGTTATAAATACATCATTCTGTCTTATAGATAAAGGTCAATACACTGTAAAATCTCTAGTTTTTAACATGGTGACCTCGTTGTTACATTGACCTCTGCCCAATTGACGCCTTACTAACCCAAAGAAAGGAAGTTTATTAAATAGCATCACTTACAATATAAAGGCCTATATGACCAAAAATGTTATATTTTATTTTTTTAACAGCAGTGAACTTGCCTTGACACCTGAGGACGGCGTTCTCCACAAAAATCGAGGAATCAAGGTATCACACTACTATTGAGATTATATTAAGAGAATTAAGGCAATTAGGAGAAAATTAGATCATCAACTTGCGTAACTAGGTTAAACAGACAAGGCCTATTTTCAAAGTGAAATATGGAATATATGGGAAAATGTGACACGTTATAGATTTACTTGGCATATCATGTACTTTGTATTGATAGTGTGTGGAAATTATAGCAATTAGTATAGATAGAACTTAGCCTTTTCACTTGCGTTTTAGGTTAAACCATATATTCATTTTCTAAGGCTGAAAAAGGGTAATTGGTAAATATGAAAGCAGGTTATGTACTTGCCAGATCATGTACGTATTGATATAGTTAAGTGAGTAAAACTTACGAAGCCATTTATTTCAGGTTAAGACTTAGAAAAATCCAAACCTTGCGTTCTAAGGTTAATCCTCGGTAGGACAGACGGAAGACGGACGGAACGGAAGGACGGGACGGACCGGTTTCAGATCATATATGCCCGGAGGGCATAAAATAATAACAAGAAATGTGAACGATCATATTCCTTTCAAGTACTTTGATCACATAAATTGGTTATTTTGTTGTAGAAGCTATGCCTATTTGGGTAAGGAGTGTTCAAATTATGGAAAAATAACAATAATGAAGACGTCGTTTGTTGATAAGATGTTTTTCAAGATATGAACATTTAAGGGCCTGTGACTGAACTTCTTTGATAGTGACACTAATCATAAGGGTCATCTATTGTATGACCAATACAGTCTGTAAAATTGACTTTGTGGTAAAAAGTTCTTTTGCAAGATAAATATGCGGAAACCATTCTGACTGATTTAAGGCCCAAGGAATTTGACTTTGATTAGTGACCACAAAAGCAATAAGGATCACACTGGTTATGACATCACTATGTGAAATATGAAGACTTTGTAATAATCAATCTTTACAAGATAATGAGCTGAAATATATATATTCAAAGACCAGTTACCTTGAACATGTGACTGGTGACCAAAATCATAGTGGTCATCTCTTGTTATACAAATCAATAATGTGAAATATAAGACTTTGTGATATATAGTAGCAAGATAAGTATGGCAGAAATCTATATATCCAGGTCCTGTGACCTTGATTGATTAGTGACAGCGAAATCAATAAGGGTCATCGTACTAGTTATTAATTAATGGCAAGTATGTTGAAATGATGCAGACATTTGTGAATGAATAATTTTTCAAGATATTCAGGCAAGAAACATTTTGACATTTAAGCCCTGTGACCTTGATCTTTGACCTAGTGACCTAAAAATCAATAAGAGTCATCTACTAGCTCTGACAAATCAATATTTGAAATATGAATAGTTTGTTATGAATTCTTTTCAAGATAATCAGCGGAAACCATTCTAACATTTAAAGCCCATGTGACCTTGACCTTTGACTTTGTGACCCCAAAATCAATAGGAGACATCCACTAGTTATAACTAATCAATATGTGAAATACGAAGACTTTGTGATAAATGTTTTCAAGATAATCAGCGGAAACCATGTGGTCTACCGACGGACAGACCGACAGACCGACATTAGCAAAACAATATACCCCCTCTTCTTCGAAGGGGGCATAAAACGTATTTTGTGCATTTCCCTCTCTTGTGCCCTTTCACTTTTATTTCAAATGGGAACCCCATATTAAATGAACCAATATCAGCTAATACTGTCTAAGGGATCTCACAGCTAGCTAAATGTCAGTGATCGCAGCCGTTTAAAGTTGTTTTCGCTGTTTTCAAAACAAAGTAATTTAACAATTAACTCTGAAACCACAAGAGATACCAACAAGAAACTTTGTAGGCAGATAGAAATATCATTGAGAAGGATTAAAAGTGCAAAAGAATCGTAACTCTGCCCTGCCTAATTTTAGAGTTATTGCAGTTTGTTAAGTTTTACATTATGAACTTGGCACGGGACATTACTCTGAAATCACAAGAGGTATCACCAAGAAAAGGTACATTGATCTCATTGAGAAGATGTGGTTTGCAAAAAAAACGTAACTCTGCATTGCCTAATTTTGGTGTTATTGCCCTTTGTTCATTTCTACGCTGTGAACTTTGTCCGGGACATAACTCTGAAACTAAAAGAGATATATCAAGTGTTTATCTGGTCAAAACGTTGAGGAGCCATCACCGTTGCACAGCTTCTTTTTTTGTATTTTAAAATTGTGTTTACCAATGCCTTTTTGTCCTATTCCTATTGAGCTCTATATAAACTCAACCTACTATATTAGGTGCACAATCAACTGTTATTATAATTTGAGTTTTTCCTATATGAATCAAGTGACATAACTGCACTATTTTAATTTATTTTCAAATCCTGAATGGAAGTGTGGTTAGAAAAAACAACGAAAAAGCTCAAAGCCATGCGATAACGTTATTTATGCATATTGCAACAGCTGCAACTGTGTCTATAAGATGTCCCCATTGATTAGATTTTATCTTAAATTAGGTATCTGTTATAAGAGTTTGATTCTAACTGAACAAAACAGAACAGAACATTTTTATTTATTTTTTTTTAATATAGTTGTACAATTTTAGTTTAACCGCAAGCGGGCCAGAAGCACCGCGCACAGGGACTGTTTTTAACTATAAGGATGGTGAACGATGTGGGGTGGTTATCACACATTTATGAACCAAACACGATCAAATGTGTGTAAAATTAAACCAAGTATATAAATGACACATAGGTTTGTGGGTAACAGTAAAAATATCATCCCGAGGAAAATACTGTTACCCGAGGCGTTATTATTTACAATATTCATTCCTAATTTATATACATGTACATATGCAATGATCACACCGTATTACCGGCGGCAGTGATGGCAGATCACTGGCAGTGATGGGCAGATATCTGAAAATTACCAGATTCGTACAGGTAGGTTATAAATTATGGTTGGTTTAATTATATTACACAATACGGCCCATTATCCATTAGCTATAAAACTATTGGTCCATTGAAAGGAGATAACTGTAAGGTAATTTTGGACTCGTTTTTTCCTGTTTTCAGACTTTTTGAGCAGGTTAAAAAGTGAAAGCCTTGAAAAAATTCCGTGAAAATGTCTGTTTTCTGTTAAAAAACTATCTCAAGTTTTAAGTAAATGGAGGATTCTCTGTTATAATTAAGACGTTATGCCATTGGGGTCACGCAGGCCAATATCTACCCCGTGAAGGTCTGTTTCTTGAAGATTATACAGAGCTCATTTTGTCCGGTGAAGAAAAAATTTCTGGCGTTGTAGGGCAGATCCATATTTATAATCTTGGCGTCGATTTGGAGAAATAATGAGGTGGCTAAACATTTGACGAAAATTAAGTTCATCTTTAATCATCCTCTTTTCTTTGCGTCCTTTAGTCAGATTGAGAGTTAAATATGCAATTATCTAATATTTTCCTCAAGATAGAAAAAGTTATTCCATTCCCATGAGCATTTGTGAAAAAATGGCTGTTTTATTGAAAGGTCTCGTTAAAGTTCAAGTTGCTATAAAAATATACAAATGCCTTCAATATAATCAATCTTGGCACAATAGTTGACTGGACATTGCTTTAGTTAAAATGTCAGTCTGAAATTTCCTGTTATACTAAGCAACTAGGGGGACATCTCAAAATTGCAATTTTGCGGTTGATATTTTTCATAAAATTTGATTTCAAAGTTGCTGCACCATCCTCAGATGGATGAGATAAAGTCAGGTGTATCAGTAATTGAGTTAATGCACGATTACAAAAGTATTTATAGAGGTGCACGGGATGCAGCTAATTTTTAGATACCACTAAAACAGTTTCATAAAGTTCCTCTACTAATGTGAAGTGAATGGGTAGAGCATTACTAACGACCACCTTCTTCAATCACACAAATAACGAAAGGGACGGCATCTGTCATCCCTTGAATGGCAACTCCTGGGAACACTGAATGATAATCTTGGATAGTATGAGGGTGGGGGCCATTATGATAGTAAAACTGACGGGCAAACGGACGAAAAGTGTCACATATATTTTAACCACATTTTCGCTTACAACCATATGTGTTAAGGGGCTAATAATTAAAGGTCATTATATTCTCACAAACTTATGAAGAAAAAGTAAAAGGAAGGGGTCGCGGGGTGACAAAGGCGTAGAACGGCAGATATACTCATGGTAAATTGAGGTTAAACAGAAAATGATGAAAAAAGACTGAAATTAAAACAAAACGCGTATTATTACCACTGTTAAAATATGGTCACAATAATATTGAAAGAACCAAAATATGTTAATATTATTAGGAAATTTTTTGACTTTTTATTCATAATAGCTAAGGTAATGTTGCACTGGATACGAAAAAGTATATTAGGCACAATGCAGTTACACAAATACAAAAAGCTATGATTTAGGTACCACACAAGACTCTAAATACACAATTCTACTTTCAATAGCAAAAAAGGAAGAATGATAATCCGCATTATTTTCATTATTAATAAATCGAAGCTGTATAGTTGCAACTAGTCTGTAGTCATAGTCAGTTACAATGGGCTACAACACTGATATCAATGTATCTAAGGTTAGAAGCGAAACTACACATTTTTCATGAATAAAAACGCACTATGTATTATTAACAGGCAAAAGTATATCTTGCTGTAAAAGTGGAATATTCTATTTGCTAGCATTTATGCAAAATAGTTTTCTCGAGGTTAAATGTTCACGCTTCTCATCGACAACATATACACATAGAGAATCTTAACATTAAAAGTAGGCGAGATTCTCATTATTTAATATTGATTAGTAATAAAAAGGGAAATTTATTATACATCGCCACGCACTGCATCAAGTGTATCATAAAATACTATGTTAAATAGATAAATAATAGGAGATACATTTATTGACAGATAATAACATAAAAAATTTTATCTCAATATATATAATCAGTTATTTCGGAAATAATAACGACTAACGTGGATTCATATTCTATAAATAATTATCTGATTTTGTAAAAGCGTTGTTAGTTTGCCTTGAAATTAACTTTATCAATGGCTAAAATAATTACAACAAGTTCATAATTACATACGTTGTCCATTTAACTATACATTATATTTTTCATCTCATATTATTAAGTTACTATCAATGAAGAATTCAAACGATCACAGATTGAATGAATATACATATCAGACACAGGATCAAAATCAAATACCACAGAATCACATACAAAAAGAGAGAAACTGATTTATGTTGATTTATAGATGTATATAATATCTTTATATCTCTTTTTTGCTTTCATTCAATATGACATAAGCAACATGCATGAAATTAGAAATGAAAGTTTTTTCAATGTTGATCACTTCTCTTATTTATAGGAATTTTTTGATCTGTTAAATCATCATTTTTGTTATGTATGCATGTTGTAAAAGCTTTTTTCGATGCCAACGAACGCATTAAATAACTTTTCTATCTTGAGAAATATAGAAATGATAGTTTACAGTCTATTCCGACTAAGCGACGGCAAGAAAGAGGAATTGATAAAGATTGAACTTGATTTTTCTGTCGATGTTTCAGAACTTTCGTGGTTTTCTGGCATCGCGGAGACAGCATTTTATATGTTCTGTAAAACGGCAGCTTTTTTTCCTTCGATCCGGACAAGATTGAGCGTTGTAAAACTTTCAAGAAAAAGATCGACGGGGTTAAGTATTTGGGATTGCGTGCCTATGGATGAAGTCTATTTGTACAGGAAATCCTGGCATTCGTTAAAACTTGTTAGATATTTTGACAGAAAGACATTATTCACGGATTTTTTCCAGGTTTCACTTTTAACCTGCTCAATAAGACTTAACAGGAAAAGAACGAGTGAAATTATTACGTATTTCCATTCATGAACAATAGTTTTATAAATGATATGGACCGTATTTGATGGTAATTAATTACAAAATTTTATAATAATGTTCGATGGTAATTTTCAGATATCTATCATACTGGAGTAGATCTGCATACTGTCGCGGTAATACCGGTGTGATGATTGAATAAACATGTTCTTAACAAAAAGATCAGACTTCAGGAAAGACAGAAATAAAATTCAAAACACAAACAGTATTTAGCAGGTAATGATGTCACCCTTTATATTTAACTCGATTGCCATTATAGTAATTACATATATGACAGCTGGTCTGTTTGTTCTTAGTATTCATTATTATTATTGGTATTATATATTCTGTATTTATGTTAGTATAGTGGTGTATTGTAGGGTGAACTTGTTCCTTTCTGTTGTTGTTGTTGATTTATATTTTTATTATTTATTTGTTGTTGTTCTTATGTATCGAATTTTATTCTGGCTTAATTTTGGTTGTGTTGATATCTGCGATGGTTTTATTTATTAATTATTGTTTTTCTGTTTGGGTTGGTGTGTTATTATAAGATCTGTTTATAAAATGAGCGCTAACGACTGTAATAACGGTTATACAAATTGGGTTTCTCATGTTAAGAGGATGTTAGATAATTACGGATTCTCTCACATGTATTTGAGAACCCTAGTTCTGTAAATGTTAACGCATTTATTTATGAATTTAAATGTAGATTGATAGATACTTTTAAGCAAGAATGGTATGGAAATATTAACACAAACTCTGTCTTGAATATGTATAGAATATTTAAAACTACACTTGAATATGAAATATACTTAGATTTATTACCAAGGAAATTACGCACTTATTTGGTTAAACTTAGAATTTCTTTACATCCATTGAGAATACAAACAGGGAGATTTACTCGTAATAATTTACCAAGAAACGAAAGATATTGCTTATGTTGTAACACAAGAGATATTGAAGATGAATTCCACTTTATTTGTATATGTAATTGCTATTCTCAAATAAGAAAGAAATATATCAAACGTTTTTATTTGTCAATCCATCTGTTTTTAAATTTCATGATTTGCTTACTTCTTCAAATAAAAACGATATTGTTAATTTATGCAAATATATGAAAGAGGTATTTGTTATTCGAAATTCATTTATAAATAATATGACCAGATGCGCTGTAGTATACTTATTACCTTACTGTCTTTGTTATACATGTATGTAGTATATGTGAATATATGCTAAAGTGCATTTGATTAATTTTTTGTAATATGTTCTAGATTTGTGACATGTTTAACATTGATGTTTATGTATTAAGATGATATACTTATGTATAAGTCTAATAAAATGTCTGTTCTGTTCTGTTCTTAACAGGATCGGTCACTGTCACACCAAAGCGCTGAGACATGTACCAAGTTTGAAAAGACTATCTCATACCTAACTAGTAATTGACCGGAAGGTGTTTCCTATTTTAGCAACAGTAATGTTGACTCTAGACAGTTCAACAGTAACCATAGCAAGGTCTCCATATAAGCGTGCTATATACCAATACAACCCTAACTACAATGTCTTATTCTAACTATAGCTATTGATCGAAAATAATGTTTCTTTTTTTAGTAACAGTGACATTAATCTTAACCCAAAAGCAGTCCCAAACAGGGTTTCCACATAGGCTTACTATATACATAGTTTGAAAAGATGATCTCATTCCAAACTCTAGTAACTGACCAGGAACCATTTTTCTATTTTCAGTAAAAAGACCTTGACATTGACAGGGGTTCAAAAGCTATCCCTAGCAAAGTCTTCACATCTTCAAATGAGCTTGATATACGCTACGTTTCATAGAATTATCTTTTTCAAACTAAGTGTTGACCGGAAACCGATTGTTTATTTTTCAGTAATACATTGTTTGTAGTTTCACTTTAAGAGTCTAACAAGGAGTGGTCTGAGTTACTTACTAAGAAATGTTACATTCCAGAAAGTAACTTGCATACCAAAATCACTCAACTTGCAAAACCAGTTCAATCACCCATAACAAAAGGACAAAAGACAAACATGAACACATAACACCACAAAAGATTTGGTCTGGCCTTTAAGGGAAATTACTACAACGTATTTAATATAAAAAGAGAACTTGGCTTATTAGTTATCGTGACCCTTGGAGACCCAAAAGCAATCCTAAATGAGGTCTTCACATTAGCTTGCTCGCATCAAGTTTCATTTAATATTTCTATTTCAAACTTATTGACCAACCATCATGTTAACTTGTCGAATCATCGTGATGACATGTGAAAACAGCATGTTAACTTGTCGAATCATCGTGATGACATGTGAAAACAACATGTTAACTTGTCGAATCATCGTGATGACACGTGAAAACATGTTAACTTGTCGAATCATCGTGATGACATGTGAAAACAGCATGTTAACTTGTCGAATCATCGTGATGACACGTGAAAACAACATGTTAACTTGCCGAATCATCGTGATGACATGTGAAAACAGCATGTTTATTGTCGAATTATCGTGATGTCCGCACGTGCAAAGCACATGTTAACCTGTCAAAGTATCATGATGACATGTGCAAACAGCATGTTAACTTGTCGAATTGTCGTGATTATACTTGACAAGTTAGCACCATAATGAGGGCATGAAAAGAAAAGTGATGCACTGTCGGCGTATTCAAGGGTAGGGCGGATAAAAGACATATACATTCTTTCCAAGCTCGAGCGATTGAGGATAAATTACAATGATCTCATGATGCCAACTCTCTGCCAAGCTTTTCGCTGTATTATAGAGATATGAGTATCCCATTTTAAAAACATTTTCGGAAGTGGTGACTTTGTACGTTGAACTACTTTTATTTACATGGTAAAATGGTGGCCTTTATGTCCCACATTTGTGGCAAAAAAGAAATATGTTTCTTATACAGTAGAAAAAAGAATAATAGTGATATTCAAACTTGTTTGCAGCTGTTAGAGTTTTGCTTTTTTTCCCGCTTATAACCGGGGAGAATTGCGTTTTCGTATTTGTATTCTACGTACGAGACCTCTGATTCGAAGTATACCGGAAGTGTTGATATTGAGCAGATCTGTTTTAATCAGTTCCGCTCAGTTTCTTAATTTAAACATAATGAGATATGAACTTTAGTGATATTGAGACTTATAAAATAACTTATTAATTATACCCATACATGGTTTACATATACAGTAGGCAATAGGCAGAAGCTTTTACTTTGTTTTACTTAATAAATATAATTTATGAGGAATTAACAATATCTTGACTATAATTCCCCCAATTGATGCCTCTTAAAGTCTGTATTGTGTTAACGTTATTTACACAGACACTCTAGAAGCTGTTGTATATTGTTTAAATATTTATTTTCCGTGATGTTTAGATAATAAATATTTGATCGATTTACATTATTCATTTGAACAAGCATGAAACACGTTTATGGTGTTTGTCTTATATCAAATGTCATATATATGATATCGCGACAGCTTGATTTCCCAAGAATTCAATATGTAAATGTTACAAGGTCAAACACAGAAAGTATCGGTTCCATGAGCAAAATGGTCTAACATACAAAAAAATGAAATATTATCAATGAACGATATATACACAACCGACGCGAGTGAGACATAAATATATATAACTTAACCTTGGTGAAAATATTTCTTACCACAGCGTCATAACCAAAATATAATTCAAGATAAATTAAAATAGAATAAACATAAAAATCTCAGTATGTTATTAAACTATATAATGTAACATATATGTGTGAAAGACAATATTGATATACATTATATAAATACACAACTCTATTACTCAATTAAGTAACAGTGTATAGTTTAAAAAAAATTACACCATTAACCAATCCAGATAAAAAAAGGGTAAAAAAATGTCTTATCCTTAACAATTACCATATTATTTTTCGTTTCTTGAAAGCATTATATGTGAAAGTTCAAATCCGCTTCCGTCTCTCATTAAGTAACGCTTCGCCAATATTTTGATCATATATATCTATGTCTATGTTCATCTTATAACGTGCATTCTGTGATATAATGATACTCGTCTTCTAAGACGTTACAAAAGTAACATAATCTTTCATATACTTATATAGTCGCCGGTCTTGACAATCGATTTGTTTCTATTTGCAGTCTATGTGACGAAACTCTTACTTCTACTGAAGATTGACAAAATTTTCTATTCGTAGAGAATTCTAAGGTCGAAACGTAAGATTAAAATTGTTGGATAAAACTATAGTGGCTGATTTGTGCCGTTCGTGTTTTCACCCCGCGACCCTGCTAAGCGAAAAGTCGAGAATTAACAAGTTAAAATTGCAGGGGCGCGGTGCGAAAACGTGTTAATAAGCGGCAGCGCGGGGCTTAGTTTAATATAAAAAAGCTTTGAACCGCCCTCCCGCTAATGAGCGTGTTTTCGCTCTACCCCTTCACTTATCAGCGTGTTTTCCCCCCCCCCCCCCCATTTTAACTTGTAAATTAAATTTTCGATTTACCGCTATTAAACTTTGCCCCGCACTCCCGCTAATTAGCGTGTTTTCGCTCGGCGCCTCCGTCATTTTAACTTGTTAATTTTCGACTTTTCGCTTGGCGGGATCACAGGACGAAAACACGAATGGCACAAATCAGCCACCATATAAAACGAAGCTTATTAGAGTTCTAAGTATATTGTATATTTCTTAATTATATTTTGCATATCGTTCTGTTTGAAGTGTCCAAAAATTCAGATTTCATATTTTAGGATTTTGGACCTCAGTAGAGTTAAGGTAAACCCTAATATTATTAATTAATTTGTAACACAAGTTCTCTCTAACTACATACAATAAAACTTTACAAAGTTGACAAATAAAGCAAAAAGTTGTTTCCCTTGAATTTAATTATTTTTACTCAAACTACAATGTAGTAAACACAAAAAAATCATCTACCGTATATTTGACCGATTCGATATACAAAATATATTTCTAGCCCAAATGCTCAATCTATTGTTAAGGATTATGTATGTTTTGTGATTGTATTGTTGTACTGTGTGATTACCATGATGATGAAGTTAAAGCTTTAAGCCTCGGTCTCACTTACTCCCGGCAGAGCCCAGGACCATCCCGGTAAGTTACTATTGTTCCAGAATAGTAATTCATGATGATTTTCTGAAAAATCCTTGTGCCATACTGGATAGAAGGGAAATGGGAAGGCTTGTTCCCGGTCGTACCCCGGTCGTTCCCGGATCACCCCGGACGTCTACCGGGGCTCTGCCGGGGCTCTGCCGGGATGTAAGTGAGACTGTAGCTTAAGCTAACAACCGGGGTACATCCGTAACTCTGCCGGCAACGTCCTGGATGATCCGGGATGATCCGGGAACATCCGGCATTCGACCCCGGATGGAATAAAATATTTAATAGCACCGGGGTGGTCCGGGATGATCCGGGAAGGTATAGCTTTGCCGGCATCATCCTTAGCTCTGCCGGGAACGACCGGGGTGATACCGGGAAAGCACCGTAGCTCTGCCGGCACAAACCGGGGATGATCCGGGGTATGATATAGCCGGTAGAGCTACGGTAGAGCTACGGTAGAGCCCCGGTATATGCCGGCAGAGCCCCGGTAACTACAGGCAGAGCCCCGGAGGATAAAGGTAGAGCTACGGTTGATCCCGGTAGAGCCCCGGCAAAGCCCGGATCATTTCAAAAAAAATAAGGACAATTTGTGATGATTGAACTTGTTTGTATTAAAAGCCTTCCCATTTCCCTTCTATCCAGTATGGCATAAGGATTTTTCAGAAAATCATCATGAATTACTATTTTGGAACAATAGATATTATATTAAATAAAAATTATGTATCAAAGTTATCATTTTCGGGCGTTTTCAATCCACCGGGATTCTACCGGGGCTCTGCCTGGATCGTCCTGGGCTCTGCCGGGGCTCTGCCTGGATCGACCGGGGCTCTGCCTGGGTCAACCGGGGCTCTTCCGGCGTCATCCGGGAACGACCGGGGAAGCACCGGCATGAACCGTAGCTTCACCTGGGCTCTGCCTGGATGATCCGGAGCGCATCCTGGGTGGTTAGTAGGGAACTACCGTAGTGCTGCCGGGGTAAGTGTGACCGCAACAATAATTTCATCCCGGATCGTCCCGGATCATCCCGGTAACTTACCGGGATGGTCCTGGGCTCTGCCGGGAGTAAGTGAGACCGAGGCTTTATGAGGGTCCATCCGCCCTTATGGGCACAAAATGCAGCTTTCGCTGTCGAGTACGGACCCCAAACATGTCATCCGTCATGTCCTTAAAGAGTTTATTTTGAAGCACAAAGTGGTGATAATTTACCTCCATGCAATTTCCACGGAGTATTAGCCAAAGATATGAATTTTGAGCCAAAAGTATGTCACTGTACGGCGGTCAATGAGAACCTAAATGTACAGTAACCTGTGACAATAGGAAAGGTAAGCCCTAAAAGGGCTGTTTGTGCCAGGAAAAGGCCTGCCGTTCAAGCCGCCTAACTGTGCTAGGGGCTCACGCACCCTAGCACACCGTCCTCGTCGACCTAAGCGCCTACTTTGTAGGGCCACTCCCATCGGCAATAGTCAGGACACCGGCAGCTGGTCCGCAGCACAAGTTTTGATCTTTTTTGTCGTCCCCAGTCTTCAAATCTTCTGCCGATGTCCTGTGTCTTCTCAGCGACGTGCACGCTCCGAGGGGAAGTGAGAAGTGGCACACTTGCATAAAAAATTATATATGTATGTAAATATGCAAATAAAACAATTTTCAAACATCGAAGAATATGTAAAATGTGTATTGCAAATATTTGTGCACATTATATTTAATAAAAAAAATATTTGCATTCATTTCTTATTGGAAAATTTGACTTAGAATTTATAGAAAATAATTTAATAATTACCTACCTTTATTTACATGAAATGTTAATTTATAAATAATGCTTATTGGAACTTACAATATTGACAAATCTTAATTTGAGCATCATTTTTATGAAATAAAACCATGAAAAAAAATGTGTAAGACAGGATCTTTAAGTACATGCGTAAAATGTTTACACAGGCAATACACATTTTGACATATTTTAATGTGTTAATTCTTTTTGTCAAAAGTCCTTGAACATTCAACGAAGCACATTAGATGTTGACACTAGAGTTCATTGGGCCAATCTGGGCTAGAGTTTATTGTTAGTTTATGGGAATTTCCGTTCTCATCTCTCAGATAAACTACGACATCACACCCGCCTAACGCACGTGAAACACGTGCAGCTCCTTTGCGTTGTGATATGTGTATTTTAGCTAGCGGATGAAGTGATATATATATGAATTCAATTTATAAATACTGGAATTTCCATATTCACTATGTTTGCCGGGTAAGTGCTCAACATTTCCATTGCCAGTTATACTGTGTGTTGTTAGATTTCCACTATTTTTCACAGGATTTATCAAATTTGAGATTTTCATCTTGGGACATTGTCACTTTTGCGAGCAGATGTGGGCATATTTACTGTTGGCAGAGTTCTGAGGTGGGGGGGGGCATATTCATTATTGGTTCACTGAGTTCGTCATCTACATGTGTTGATAAACTACGGGGGACAAACGTTGGGGAGAGCTATTAAAGCGAACATTTGTATTAGTGTTATTATTATGCATAAAAAGATAAAGCATTCATAGATTTGTTCTGTTCTACTTGGTAGTCTGGCATTGGTCCCGTTCTCACTAGGCTCGGAAAACGGTAAATTGTCGTCTGCTAGAATGTGTATTGTTCGAGGTGGGCGCCAACACATGCATTCATTCTGGAAACTAATCGTGCAAAACATGACTATCAACAAGGTAAACATTTTTGTTTACTTTTGAGTTACGGTTGAGTGACCTGTGCTGATTGAATCCGGGATTTATTTTGGGATAATTAAGACAGACAGACAGACAGACAGACAGACAGACAGACAGACATTTTATTTCAATCAAAAAAGGCTTATAAGCCCGTGATGACATAATACAGCATATTTACAAGATAACGAACCGTGCATATGTTAAAATAAAAACATTATCACAATATAATTATGACTTTACAGGAGAAGGTCATAATAACAACTTATTCGTAAGAGCGTAGAATAATGCAAATATTAATTTATGTTTGTCTTACACTCACGTACTTCTTATCTGTTAAAAATGATTGTATGAATTAAATGCTCTGTTCTGGAAACGTTTAGCTGCTACCCAAAAATAATATAGGCCCGTATTCAGAATCGATACTTACACTCACACTCAATGAGTAAATCCTATATAATTGCCTAACGGTTAAGACAGTCCTCACCTTTCAGTAAAGTGGTATTCAGATTATAAAGTAAATGTCGAGTAAACTCAGGAAAGTTGAGAATCTGTGAGATTAGAAGGGGGCTACCTTGAGGTGTCCTCAATAATATGATACTGAATACCACTTAGTTTTGAGTATTGATTTTGAATTAGTTTTTTCCCCATATATATTTTAGTGCATCAAATACGCGAACTGACAGTATTTTAGAAAATAAATTTTGAAAAACAGATACCTAGGAATAGAGATGATCCCATTAAATTTATGTCAGAAGTTGAATTTTATCAAAAAAATTGATTTCTTAAGGGGTGTACCCAGTGTGATACAAGTAGAAGCGTGTATTCAGCTCGCGGGATACCAGTACTTTTGCCAAAAAGAAATTAATTTATATGATTTCAAATTGGAAAATTCGTGAATTTCCTTATATCCTTGAAAATGACTGTTCCTGTGTTTGTCATTGTGACCGTCGATGATTCTGGACTCAAGTCCTCGGATGATTTGTCGTATGCGTCTAAATATAGGCATATGTATAACAGTAAGATTCAAGTTATATCACACTGTTTGAATTTTGGGATTGACATAGAATTCCCAATCTATATATATTTGAAGATATTTCAAAGAAAAATGACAGAAAATATCTTCCTGGCGTCATGAATAACCATGGCATAACGTAAGCGTTGACATCTGAGTATTTTAATTAAAAACAACAATCAAAATGCATATAGCAAAACAATATCTTGAACATTTGTTTAGCATGATTTATGTAAATACACTTTACTAAACGAGTATGGTGTTTCAATAATTAGATTCAGTTTGTAACTTTAATAACAGCTGATAAATGATTTACCGCTTCAGTCGATAGGTATTCCAGCATCACAATCAAAATAGGTTGTTTGTTTGTTGTTGTTGTTGTTGTTTTTTTTTTTGGGGGGGGTTTGGGGGGGGAGGGGGGTTATGTACAAAATATTATTGAATTTGATTCAAGAACTTAAAAGATTAGGATTATATATTTGCAAATACCAACGTCAAAGATTTAAATAAAACAGTCTTGTTAAAAGCACGTTATGCCGCTTGCTATTTTTATTCTTTTAAAAAATAATTAAAAACTATTTCAAGTTGCACTGAACGTGCAGTAATGTGTTATGATGGTAAAAAATGTAAACAATGGAGTGTATCTTGACTTCCATATAAAATGATAATGCAATATGATTATACACTGTGCAAAAGTTGAAATTTTGAGAAATAAAATTGATATAATTTCTGAGGCATAATGGGCCTTTAAAATGTCATAAGATGATTAAAAAAAGGGAATCACAATTGTGCAATGCAAAAAAAAATCATTGACATAAGAGATTGCATGCTACTTTCAAAATAAAGTTAACGCTATTGAAATGTATTTCTTTTTTCAGTTCTGAATGTCTGTCATAAGCCTTTCACTACTTTCTGCAGCTTCTTTTTTGTCCTGTCTCTCAGGTTTTCCAACATTATTTTGCTATTTTGGAATTTACTACTTTAAAATTATTAAATTCTCTTTTTCCTCATGCTTTTATTTTATCGAACATATATTTAAAATCGTTTTTTCTTTTAAATAAAGATTTTTAATAATTAATTCTTTAACAAAATTGTTCCACTTCGGTGAAATACACTCTTTTAAACGACGTTAGTTACACTTTTTCAATGTAAATTGAGTGATGTTATGCAATAAAACCGATCGGTCAACTTCACGAGAGGTAAGGTTGAGTAAACAAAACGAATACCACTTTGCACATTGTGAGTTACTTACCGTAAGTCTACTCCAGCGTTACTTGAGGCGACCTTTCGTGAGTTTGAGTCGAGATTGAGATTAAGTATCGTTTCTGAATACGGGCCATAGTTTACCATGAAATAAATCTATGAAGTAGTGTCACAACAAACATAATTAATGTTAACTACATTACATAAATCATTAAAATAATTATGTTTATCTACATATCTTACCTCACTATTGAGCCAAGATACATAGATTATATTATATATAGATTCCTATTATGCTAATAATCCCATATTAAGTCAATACACACACAGATCTTCTCTAAACCTGCCCACTCTAATCTTTATGTGATAACTATATATCCGTTATTTATGATTGATTTATTTATTGATTGTTTCTCAGACACCAGTCCACTGAAGGTTGATTGCTTCTAATAAAAGGTGGTCTGTCTGGTGAAAATGTATACCACGTTTTGAGTATGTCTTTATTAGGAAATTGTCCTGTGCATGTGCAAAGAGGGTACCGTTTAAGTAGATTTTGCCGAAAAGGGTTACACACCGTGGATACAACCCATCAGAATAGTACAATTATACACTATTCCCTATACATGTATATACATGATGTTATAAAAATTATAACAAATATATAATAATTTTTTAATTTACACATTCTATTATAACATTTGTATAATGATTTTATACGCCCGAAAAAATGTCGTGTGTATATTTTTATGCACCTGATCGTCCGTCCGTCTGTCTGTCTGTCCGTCTGTTAGTAGGTTTTTATGTTAACCATAATGAGACAATGTGCAGCACGTCAAGTTATAATGATTTGATGTCAATTGTGTGTCTGCTCTATATCTTTTAAACCGAAATTAAATCAATTGGCAGAAATATTAATTGGTAGATGGTAGGTCTCACACAATTTACATGTACACAGATTTATATGGTTTCGTGCATAGCATAGATATTTAGCATGCGATATCACTTTGTTGGCTTTATAAAAGTAGAATTATCAGTTTTGTACAAAAATAATAAACATAAGATGGGTGTTTGTGTGAGCATATATTAATATATCTTGTAAGTATTCATATGACAATAGCATAGTTCCTTTGGCATTGTATTAGTATAGATCTTGATATTGAAATGTAATTAATTGGTCTCATCTCTAATAGAAAAAAGATATTTTTTATTACTTAAATTTTGATCACTTAAAATAGATTTGCATTCGGGCGTATTTTGCCAGGCCTGTTGGGTGCTCTTGTTACATAGTTACATTGATTATAATTATGACATGGGCATCATTTCTTGTGCTGCATAATTCAAGACCTATTCTAATCAGTTTAGTAGTTGATTAGGAAATATAAATCAATTGTGAGTGCAGTTTTAGAATATCGGTATCAGGGATAAAATATGGTTTCTGGGAACAGTTCCAAATGGTATTCTGGTACCTCGGGGCAACAGTTTTGATTGTTCCACAAACACCCATGAAATAACTGTATAGCAAAAGTTAGTTCAACTTATTAAATAAAAGTCAGCATCTCTAACATTAGGTTCAATAATCGACGACTACTGTAGATATAATACTTGTTCGGTTTATTAATGATTTATTTTGCTTTGACTTACAGCTTATACAACTAAAAGGTAATTATTTAATTCCAAAGGATTGAACAACCTTTAAATGAATTTCTAGCACGGGTGCTACAATCATATATGACCTTGACATAACCCTGCTAGTAGTACTGCTCAGTTTTATACAACCTTGACATAAACATCTTCCAATTTTAGACTCATACCAAATGTCGATCTATTTGTACACCCACGCGAGGGGTAAAATATAAAATCATAGGATGATATTATACAAATAACAGTGTAGCATTGTTTGTCACACTTTACCACCGACATGTCATCCTGTTCTGTATCCACCCCTGAACACATGGCTGTCTTTATGTCAACCTCAGAACTGGTTTAATACCACAAGGTTCAGCCCAGGGGTAATATGCCAGTTTAAGGGCATATTCAATAAATGTTTAATCGTAACTCTCTGATGCAATGATACATTTACTTGTGAGTGCCTGACCGGTTCTGTAATCGAGGGTTATAGATTAAAAAAATAGAGCATTTGTCCACTTTAATTTTCATCAACTTGTTAGTAAACTCTATCACATGTCTGTTATTCCAGTACATGAACATAAATTGTGGTTTGTAGGCCAAGGGCGGCAAAGATTCGGGAAACATAATTTATAATGTGTCATATATATGTATGTGCGTGTATGGATGTTTGTATTATCATCATACATTAAAAGTTATTGAAAACCTTTTAATTACAATATTCAGTTGATACGTAAAGCTATTTCAATGATAGAACATTTACAAATATTTCCAATCAACAACTTTGGATTCCGGTGTAAACGGAAGTGAATGTTGTCCGTTCATCAACAAACATTACATATCTCGTGAATAATCAGTCTAGGGGAAAGAACTAGTATAATACCAACTACGGAGACATGTACGAGTTATCTGCGTGATATTTATCAGAAAACTAAAAAGGCCTATATATAGGTTCATTATTTCATTGATTTGTATATCGAGGTATAAACCATTTCATGATGCATAGATATGGCATTTGAGACAGGCAAACTCACATGACGTATAATAAAACCATGTACAACGTTGACCTTATATTCAGCACAAATACAACATTGACATGAACTTTCTTTGCAATCAAATAAATGTTGACATGAACTTTCTTTTGCATGTATGCTTCAGTCACATACAATATTGACATGATTCAATCAAATACAACCTTGACATAAACTTTCTATAGAACGCATTTTGAATTCATATATAACCTTGACATGAACTTTCTATCACGCATGCTCCAAATATAAATAATCTTGACATGAACTTTCTATAGCACGCATGCTTCATTCATATACAACATTGACATTAATTTTGTTTAGCACGCATTTTGAATTCAAATACAACCTTGAATTAAACTTTCTATCATGCATGGTCCAATTATATATAACCTTGACCTTATTTTTGAATAGCACGCATTTTGCATTCATATACACCTTTGACATGAACTTTTTATCATGCATGCTTCAATCATAAACATTCTTGACATTAATATTGTATAGCACGCATTTAACATTTATATACAACATTGACATGAATTTTCTATCGCGCATGGTCAAAACATACATTATATTACCTTGACATAAACTTTCTTGCACGCATTTTGCATTCATATACAACCTTTTTTATCATGCATCGTCCAATCATATATAACCTTGACATTTCTTGCACGCATGTTTATCTTTGACGGCAAGTCATTGATTCCTCTAGAATTAAAATTGCAATAATTTGACGGATCTCCATGGAGAGTCTACAGGTCAATATTCATCATAAGAATAATTAATAAGTGTACATTATAGGATAAACATTTTCGTGGAAAATCCTCATTCTAGTTGAAAGTCCAATCATTTTATTTCATGCTTTAAGTAATTATCTAGTATTAATTATCTGTCGGCATATTGATTTATTTTCTGGCAAAATCATCATCATTTCCATGAGATATGTATTGTCTAATTGCTTTTTTATTCCACAATTGAAACATTAGTCTGAGTGAATGTTTTCTTCTTCTATTTTATATCCAGTCGTTTTACCAGTTCACGAGTTCTTATTATGGATCACTGGAATAATTTGACAGGATTTAAATTATCTGTGTAGGTAAAGGACACCCGGAATATTATTCTAAGTTTCACGTTCTTGTTTTGTTCTCTTTTTTAAGCTTTAAAATATGTAACATAGTTGATAGATATTTTTCTTAACAGAATAGCAGTGTTTACAATATTCGGCACATAATATTATCAGATGGTATATTAAACATAACACATTAAAATAATTAAATACATGGTCATACATTGGGGGTGTCGCAATTATTTATGAATTTGTTTTAGTTTAAAAGTGATAAACGTAAAATGTTTTACACGTTTTTACATGCACTAAATAACAAAGGATATCATTTGTTACATAATTATGCTTGTCACAAACATGTGATCTTGTGCATTTTACTACAACAAGATTGATAATAATATGAGAATATCAGTTTACCAGTTTGGCATTGAACTTTAGGTTTGAGCGGATAGTTTTACAAATGGTTTATGTTAGATTTCGTGATATAGTCTTTATGAATAATAAATGTGTACCTTCTATACGTTGAAAAAACACACATCTATTTGGTGTAAAATATCAAGTCGTGGTGGTGAATAGCTGATCATTGATTGATTTAATACCAGTGGAAACATTCCTAATTAGAGGCAATATTGTTAATAGTCTGTATAATCTTTGGTTATATGCTGTTGAAAATTATATAAGTGTCGGAAAGCTTACATAATTCATGTAAATATATCGCTTTGTTTTTATGTTGAAGAATAAATGGATATTTGATAAACATGTAAGTATATTACTTCCATCTATGACGTTATTAAACAGCATATTTCCTTTATCTTTGCCTTAAGTTAGAAAGTATGTTTGTATCTTTTTTACTGCTTTTTTTTTTAAATTAAAACAAAAACAAAAAAGTTTTACTTTTATGTGCATAACTTCATTAGAATTTAATAAAAAATCAGAGCTTATATAGTTATTTTATTATTCGACATAAAAAAAAAATAGATTTTATTCTATATAATATAAATTGAAGTATAAAGATATAAATACAAATGATAGACTTTATTAAAGTGCATTAGCAATAGGCGACATGTTATAAATAAGAAATGCTATGATAAAAAAATCGTATAAGTTTATCAGTTTTTAGTTCCTCTAAAATTACAGAGATATATGTCAGGTACTAAGATATAAACTAAGTCACGACCAAAAAAAAAAAAAAAAAAAAAGTAAAAAAAAAAAGTGTCAAACATATATTTCTAGCGTTACTGTGACTCACTAGAAAATAAGATTGTCAGTGGTATTTATTCAAGTTAAAAACAGTGGTAGCAGTCAATACATAACTGTGTTTTTCTTCTTCTTTTTCTAATACAGACTCAATGATTTTTGTCTAGTATTATATTTATCTCAGATTATTAAATATGTAATGATTTAAGCACCAATTAAATGTCAGTTACTCACTATGGAGACGAATTTTTATAAGACACTTTGTCTAATCCTGTGTTTTTTAAGGAATATTTAAAATGCTTTGTGTATATTGTAAATTTTAACATGTATATATATATTCTGAGAAATAAAATATGTTAAAACTTAAGATAGTGGTAGAAGAAATTAGGGATTTGTGGTTAGAAACTTATGAGCTCCTATCATTATTCCATAGAAGACAGTGACTTTGTAACGAATCACAGCAGACGACACACAAACATTGTCTGATGATTATAAAAGTAAGATGATTTATTAATGTGCATATAAAAAAATTCACATTTTTTTATGTGGTAAATCTGTTTACGTCATAATTGATTAATAATTGTGTTATTTATGGCCGATTCAGACATATTTTGAAGACGTACTTGATCCTTTATCACTGATATTGTCACGTAACATACTTTTTTTATAACCACATTTGTATCTATAAGCGCCATTTGGTCGTAACATAATAAGTAATCAGTTTTAAGTTTAGGTTAACGTTTATTAGTACGTATTTACAAAATTTAATTGGTCAGGCGCGACCAATTTAATTTTGTAAATACGTACTAATAAATTTCAACCAGCTTAGTGTTTTAAATTATTTCTAAAAACAGTTGATTTACTAGACTGATTATCATTTTGCCGATTTACCAAAGTCAATGTGTTACGATTTATTTGTAATACTGCAATCTTATTGAACAAAAATAATTTCAAACACTGATAAAAAAACAGGATCAAATGATCCTGATTTTAATTTCATTGCTTTACGAATTTAAATTGATCGTATTCTGTTAAAATTGAAAACAAAGTGTAAAAAAGGTTAATTTGAAATGAAACAACCCTTTTTGGAATATAATTGACATTAACGAAATAGATACAAAAATAAACCAGATCAAAATATGGATCAATTTTAAGATCAGGATAAATATTTGGATAAACTGTAAATAACCCATATCTTGTAAAATAATGTTAAATTTATTCTAAAATTTCATAAGCATGCTATTTCAAGTCTAATTTTATCAAGTTAATGTTTAATATTTTATCATGGAGACTATTTTAGTTTTTAAATTTGATCCTGATCTTTTAAGTTCATATGAAACACGTCACATTTCACAGTTGTTCTGAGCGGACATTTCTGCAAATTTTGCGTGCATGTAGATCTTTATAACATTATGAACATTCCAAATTCAATAATTATGGTGGCTGATTTGTGCCATTCGTGTTTTCGCTCCGCGCCCCCGCCATTTTAATTTGTTAATTCTCGACTTTTCGCTTGGCGGGGTCGCGGGACGAAAACACGCTAATTAGCGGGTCGCGGTGCGAAGTTTTATTTCATTAAACTTCGCCCAGCGCCCCCGCCGTTTGATTTCTTAATTCTCGCTCCGCGCCCTCGCGGGGCGAAATTTTATTTGTTAAACTTTGCCGCCCCCCCCCCCGCTAATTAGCGTGTTTTCCCTTCGCGACTCCGCCATTTAAACTTGTTGATTCTAGACTTTTCGCTCGGCGGGGTCGCGGGACGAAAACACAAATGGCACAAATCAGCCACCATAAATAATAGATGCAATGCAAAACTATACAATGAGTGCGTGCGTTCTCATGTTATGTCATATATAGCTCTAAAAGTGCTTGAGTTCGAGTCAGCATCTGTAGTTGTTCACATGGGGTTTGTCTGTTGATTTATTCAGTATTTGTAGAGTTTGCCATTGACTTAGTAAAAAATTGCAATTTTCAACTTGTGTCCCGCCTAGCTCAAAATCTATTTGACATGGAGCCGACATATTGATCAGCATGTTAAATTATTCTCCTTGGTGTTTTTGCTTGTGTGTTTTTTTTTTGTTATTTGTAGAGTTATTGACATTGACTTAGTAAAGATTTACAATTTTCAACTTGCGTTGACTCGTGGATATTTTTTTTATTAATGCTAGTATTTGCTATGAGTCAATAAATTGTTTATTATCGTGACTTTCATAGTTTATTGTTTGATACGTACAACTATACGAGTATGTTATGTACGAAGAAATTTCATCCGGCCCATTGGTCCTTTTAGTCACCTTGACAATCGAATTTACTTGAAAAAATGTAAATATGAATACTACTAAATGATTTGCATGTAATGGGAAATGACATTTTTGATTGTAAGCGAAACAATTGACAGATGTAGTACAATGTAATAACATTCTTAAATCTTAAACTGACTTTCGGCACTGATATAGAATGTTTCATTCATTCGGTTTTTAGTCCCCTACCGGTTTACCGGAGGGGACTTTAGGTTTACCCTCCGTCCGTCTGTCTGTCCGTCTGTCAGTCCGTCCGTCCACAAAACTGAATCCCACGATAACGCAAAAAGTCCTGAAAATATCTTTATGAAACTTGATATATGGATAGATGGCAGTAAGGAGATTATGCACGTCGTTTTCTTTTCTTCCTATGTTGAAAATTCTGGTTGCTATGGCAACAAATAGACTGAAAATATGACAAATTTTACACATAAACTGGATCCAGTGATAACTGAAAAAGTACTGGAAATATTTTTATGAAACTTAATATATAGGTAGATGGCAGTCTGGAGATTATGCATTGTAACACCGCACTTTGGGGTCAAACGCACTTTGGGGTCCAACCCCAAAGTGCGTTACGTACTTTGGGGTCCGACCCCAGAGTGCGTTACGCACTTTGGGGTCCAATTTCGACCCCAAAGTGCGTTAAACAGGTACATATGCATTTTTTAACATCAGGCAAACGACCGCACTTTGGGGTCATAGAAAATTAAAGATCATTATGTTTAAATAATATATTGGAGTCAAAGCCAATGGTAAACAAAAAAAACAAAGGTATTAAATAGACACAAACATGTGCCCTGAATTATAATAGAATTAATAGGGATTTAAATGGTCTTGATAAGTAAGTGAAGAACTTTCACCAAATAAATCACCAAATAAAGAATTTGTATCAATTATTAAGGTTAAAATTCATGTTTGCTCCTTCTAAAGAAGTATGTAAGATTTCCCATAAAAAAACTCTGGTGAACGGTTGTTACGGAGCTTACAAAAACCCTTAAGTTTGTTGATAAGCTTAATAATGTATTTGTAAAAATCACTATTTATAGTCCGATCGAAAAACTTGATGTTTCACCAGAACATTGCAATAGATTATTTTTATAGTTCTTTGGAAAAAAATATTAACTGCATTTTATTTCATTCCCAACATATTTAAAATGGGGCTCAATATGGCACCAAAAGTTATCAAATAAATGACCGACAGAACGGGATATTTTTCGCAGCATCTTTTAATTCTAGGAATACACAATTTCTGTACTAGAGTATTTTGAACGGTGGCATAAAGTGACATTTGTATTTTTTTTTGATACTTTTTTTTTGTTTTCGTACATATTTTTTGTTTGTTTGTCGTACATATTTTTTTTTAGTTTTGAATACATACTTTTTTTTAGTTTTGCATACATATTCTTTTTTAGTTTGCATACATATTTTATTTTAGTTTTGCATACATATTCTTTTTAGTTTGCATACATATTTTATTTTAGTTTTTAGTACATATTTTATTTTTGTTTTTTCGTACATATTTTTACATGACGCCAATTGCAAAGTAGAGGTTTGGATAATTACACCATTTGTAAAACACCATTTTCAAACACTTCGCCATCTGTAAATTACATTTGGTAATACCAACATTTTCATTATTGGAGGTATAAAAAAAATAACAACACTTTTTAGTATATATATAAATATATAGTCCGCGGTACTCCAAAGAAAAGTTCTGCATATGGTATCGATGTGGTTTACATTTGTCACAAGGTGCCTTAAAATCCTTCATGGGGTTTCGGAGATAAGGAGCGGACATGGAACCCAAGTCTTTATCCTTTTACCTGTAGGTGTGACCCCGACCTCGAGTCGGCACACCTGGCATATAAGTTGAGTTGGTGGGGTTATTTGTGGTGCAATCTTCAAGGAATAATAACTGATCACCAATCAACAGCCCTTTCCAAATAAACACTAGTATAATAGTATATAATAATAAAAAAAAACAATAATTGTATAAAATACATATAAAAAATGGGCCGAAAAGGGTCGGCCGAAACCAGACTTGCCCGGCCGAAAACGACTGGGCCGATTCCAAAAATGGGTCGAAATGTGACAATACCACTGTGCTAGTTTTATACTCAACTATGGGCTGTTATGAGATTTGAAGACTGTTTTGATTGGCTAAAATATGTATGAAAAATAAAATATGTACGAAAAACAAAAATAAAATATGTATGCAAAACTAAAAAAAATATGTATGCAAAACTGAAAAATATGTATACAAAACTAAAAACAAAAAAATGCAAATGTCACTTTTATGCCACCGTAATTTTGTTATATGAACACAATTTTTAGATATTTCAAGTGGTAAAATTAATGAAAGTTTTATTACTTAAGCATCATCAATGTATTGACCGCCATCTTGAACTCCACCTCAAATATTTCAATGTCGCAGATAGAAAATAAGTCAGTACTCAGTATTTAAGCAGAACTCAGATGACACCTTTAGACCCCTTGAACCCAAAGTGCGTTGATATGTAGCATATTAACGCACTTTGGGGTCAATTTCTCGATTTTGACCCCAATGTGCGTTGGACCCCAAAGTGCGGTGCGAAGTTTAACGCACTTTGGGGTCGGACCCCAAAGTGCGTTTGACCCCAAAGTGCGGTGTTACAATGCATGTCTTTATCTTTTCTTCCTATTTTGAAAAAAATGATTGCCATGGCAACAAATAGGCTTAAAACATGGCAAATATAACAATATTTGTGATTAGTCAAAAAGAGCTGAAAAGTTTTATGAAATTGCATCTTTATTTCAAGAGTTATCTACTCTTTATGAATTTTGCTTTTAAAAATGTTATATTTTGTTAACAGGGATTTTTCAAATATTCACTTTAGAGTGTCATTCAGTCCGTCTGTCTGTCTGTTTATAAAAACTGTTTCCTGTGATCACTTTTAAAGAACTTTTCTAAAGAACTTCAACAAATACTTAAAATAGAGAAAAATTGAAACATAAGTGAATGGCCAATGGCCCTTCAGAATGTTGCTGGGGTTCTAACCGGTTGGGGACTTATGGATTGCTTGCAATACTATGATAATTGCTTGTGGTTTTTTTTATCTACGATATAAATAAGGGTACAGTACAAAAGTAGCATATGTATATTCATTTAAAACAATTTGTCAGTATTTGTGGCATTACTCTGTTTAACGAATTATGTTCAATACGAAAATGTGGCGCCATAAGATCTTTTTATACGATTTACAACGTAATGAAGCCTGATAAAATTGTTTTATATTAATGTTGTAATTGGTTCGTATGTTTATTTAAGCCTCAACAAAATCATAATTATAATTTTATTGGTATTTATACAACGTTTTTAGCACGAGTTTAAGCAAACTCGTTACCATTTTTTTCTCTAAATATGTTTATTTTAAAAAAAATTGTTTCCCTATATCAATCCATGTAAAGTAAGTAACTGCATGGGAGGCCAATTTGAAGAAGATACATAATTTATATAACAAACGTAGAGAACCATTAGACAATGCTAAATGCCGAATTGCTAAGATCTGGGAATTGTAGCTTTTGATGAAAATATTTGAAGTCAGTTTGCTATATATATGATCAGTTAATGTAACAAATGTGATTCGAAGTGTGTAAATAAACATATAACGTTTACAGAAGTCATAGGTGTCAAATTCCTAAGCTCTAGTCAATGTTATTTCAGAAAAGAATTAAATGTGTTTGTATGTCCCCTTTTTAAGAAAATGAAGTATATTGTTTTGCAAATGTCAGTCGGTCTGTCGGTATGTCTGTTCGTCGGTAGAACACTTCATTTTAATAACTAAAGAACCATTTGACCTTCAACCTTCAAACTCATGACTTTGACTTATAAATGACCTTGACCTTCAATATCAAATTATTGTTTTACTTAACTGGCTGTAATTTTTTTTTTTGTGAATGGATTGTCTTCGTATTTAGACACAACATACTTTAAGACAATATCTTTATGAAGATCAAACTAACTTTGACCTTGTCTCTTAATGACCTTAAAGGTCGTGTTCGATCACTTATTTTTCAAACAGTTAAAGTGGCGGGTAGGATATGAATCAATTTTAGTGATAGCTCAAGTTTTATATCATATTGCACTCTAAAAAGACTATGATTGTTAAAATTTTTGTAAACCTACTATTTTAAAAGATAATTGTGTACTTTTTTTCCTAACATTCCATTACATAATCAGTTTCTCTGTGACTTTCATAATTGTAACTTATTTTCACTACCCATTAAAATTAAGAAGGTGGGGGGGGGGGTATGTGTCATTTTGACATGTCTTGTGTGAACTATTATGATAAGTTATCTGAAGTGCAGGGCCAAGTTTGACTCTAGGCGGCGAGATTCATATACTTGTTTTTAATATAATAAAAAGTTCATAATACACACTCGGGCATTGTCGTTTTTGAGGAAAACACTATTGTAAATCTGTTTCCTATTGTTACGGTCCGGGTCATTTCTTTTTGGCGTCCGAGCCGAAGCGCGACGCCCTTTGTGAAATGCAAAAGGGCAATGGCAACTTTTTGGCCCATTCCGTGATGAAATGGTAGTTGTTGTTTATTGATTTAAAAAAAAACAACGAAAAGGTCATTTGTGTCGCGCTATGGTAATAAAAAATGAACTGCAAAAAATTGCAGGAAATGAAATGTAAACATACTCAACAATAAATTGCACCCAATAAAATTATGATAAAAATATATTAGTTGCACGATTCATAATGTTAATGTCTACACGGCAATACTATAAGCTCTAGTTTATGAGATGTAAGTGCGTTCGTGGCGCCGTTATATGTCACAATGCCACTAAATGTTGCACCATTGCAGTTGAATGTCGCAAGTGCCTCTAAATGTCGTAAAGTCTTCTCCTGTTTAATGTCGCAATTGTAACATTCATGTAGCACGATTTTCCCTTGTCGTTAAAGAAAGCAACACTACCTTTAAATGTCACAAGAAAAATTAACCCGCTACAGTAGTGGTTCTAGCGTTCTATAATATGAATATCAACTTGATTGTTTTTTAATTATCTTCTGAAAATAGCCTTTCAGGAACATTCAATATATACTCAACACAAAATGTTTAGTCAGTATTTTGATAATGTGATATGTACTACACGCTATAAAGTAGCAATTTATACTAGCATGTGTAATCATGCTGAACGCCTGGGCTATTCAATATTTGGTGATTTTATTGTGTACTCTTGAAATGTGCACGCTTTTCACGAAGACGTCAAAATGCACGTGCACCACATGTTTGCACAGTCCAGTGTCACTAACTTTAATTTACTAGTGGTATAACACGTGTTCTCGTATACACACCTGAATTCTTAAAGAAAATTTTTAAAACGTTGTCATGGGACGTCGCCCTGGAATGACGTTAAACAATAGGCTTACAGCTATCGGTATGCTCAACGGTGGATCAACCGTTAACCACGTCGCACTCCATTTTCATGTGCACGAGCGGACAATTTACCGTCTCCAGTCCAGGTACAGACAAACAAACAACGTTAAAGATAGACCGCGTTCTGGAAGACCAAAGAAAACAACGCAACGTGAAGACAGGTACCTGGTGACGTCGTCGCGACATAATCATTTTTTGACTAGCACCGAACTATTTAACCGCTGACATGCTGCAACAGGAACTAGAATTTCGTTGGGTACCGTTCTTAACCGTCTCAGAGCTGCAGGATTACGATCCAGACGTCCGTTGGTTGGAGTACCGTTAGCGCGGAAGACTTCGGATATGGAGGCGAAAAGGTGAACGTTTTGACGTCTCAAACATTGTAAAGCGAGATCGTTCGGGAGGAGGTAGCGTGATGATATGGGGTGGTATATCATGCTCGGGGACTACACAGCTTGTAACAGTCAACGGTAACCTTAATGCTATTGGATACCGTGACAATATCATTGGGCCAGCGGTTTTGCCATATCTACGTCAGGGCAACGCTGACGTCCTACAGCATGATAACGCCAGGCCACACACCGCTTGGTACGCGGGACTTCTTGAGGCAAAACAACGTCCGGGTGCTCAACTGGCCGGCCAGATCCCCCGATTTATCTCCAATAGAGCACCTTTGAGACCATCTTGGCCGCAAGGTACGTCAACGTAATGACGTCAACAACCTGAGGGATCTGGAACGAGCGTTACATGAGGAATGGTTGAACATTCCATTCCAAGTCATCAGACGGCTGATCAACAGCATGAGGAGGCGCTGTTTGGCAGTCATCAACAAAGCAGGAGGACACACCCGCTACTGACATCCTCCAGAATTTCGCTCTCGATCCCTAGATGAAGCGAATGACGATTAACTTCTTCAAATTGATAGAATTTTGTTTTGATGTGGATTAAATTAAAGAAGATACTTTACTGATTTCGAAAAATGTTTTCTTTTTTTATTTCTTTAGAACTTCAAAAAATCAGTCCTATCATCTTTGTGTACTGGCTAAACTTTTTGTGTTGAGTATATTTGTTGAATTCAAGACCCAAAATAAAAAAAAATACTTATAATTCGGTATCTACGACAAATGTACGCTTGTGTGTGAGTGTGTGTTTGGTTCAATTGCCATTGTAAAACACCTAAGATCACTTTTATTTTATTTCTGTAGCCCTTACCATCGGTACAAATTGATACAACTAGGTTTACGAGAAAAGATTTTTGATATTGTAAAATCCATTTCTGAGTCTGTGGAATCAAGAGTTAAGCATTGTAACATGTTAAGTGAGGAATACTCATATTTACTAGGAGTAAGACAAGGAGAATGTCTATCTCCTTTCTTATTTTCTATGTTCATAAATGACCTTGAATATGTTTTTATACATGGTAATATGACTGGCTTAGATGTAAACATGTTTAAAATATTTTTATTACTATACGCAGACGATATTGTTATATTCGCAAATTCACCTGAAGAACTCCAAAAAAGTATTGATTTATTATACAATTATTGTGAACTGTGGAAAATGAAGGTGAATGTCTCTAAAACAAAAATTATGATTTTTAAAAAAGGTGGGACATTACCACGAAATTTAGAATTTTTATACAATGAACAGTCTATTCAGTTTGTGAACAATTTTTGTTATTTAGGTGTTGTTTTTACAAGTGGAGGTTCATTAAGTACCGCCCACAATACTATAGCAGGTCAAGCGCAAAAAGCAGTATTTAAGCTGAGTAATTATTTATACAAATTTACCTATTTACAACCAAAACATAAATTAGAATTATTTGATAAACTCGTATCTCCGATTTTAAATTATTGCAGCGAAGTGTGTGGTTTTGTCAATGATTTATCAATTGAAAGGGTGCATTTACAATTTTGTAAAAAAAAATTGGGTGTTAAAAAGACTACACAAAATGACTTTATTTATGGGGAATTAGGTCGGGTATCCTTTAAAACTGTGCATTTTTTTTTATATTATTAAATATTGGTTAAAAATATTACATTTGGGAAGAAACAAGTATGTCTTCATTATTTACTCTTTGTTAAAGGATGATTTTGAACAGTATGAAAATAGGCAAAATTGGTGTTCAATGTTAAAAGATTTGTTATGTTCACTAGGTTTTGTTGACGCATGGTTATATCAAGGTGTAGGTGATGATAAGATATTTTTGTCCTTAGTTAAACAAAGATTAAATGACCAATTTATACAGAACTGGAACTCAAGATTATCAAATTCTAGTAGAGCTTTGTTTTATAGAAATATTTCTTTCTTTAGGTACCAACCATATCTTGATTGTTTTACTGCAAATAAATTTGTTCAGTCATTAACACGTCTGAGAGTGTCCTCTCATAGACTACAAGTAGAAGCTGGTAGGTGGGCAAAACCAACCAGAATACCTTTTAACGATAGAAAATATTCAATATGCAATACTCTTGAAGACGAATACCATTTTGTTATTGAATGCTCATTATATACAGAATTAAGAAACACTTACATTCACAAGAAGTTCTGGAACAGACCAAATAATATGTATAAATTTATAGAATTATTAAATTCAGAAAATAAAAAAGTAATAAGAAACCTAGGAATATTTGTTGAAAAAGCTTTTAAACTAAGAAATTCTATCATTTAATTATTTGTTAAAATTATAATTATTTTTTATTAATACCGTTAGTTGAAACAATCTCATGTAGTCATTAATATAATTTAGTGTCTAAGTATACCGTTAAGTAAAATGTCTTTTTTCTATAAACTATGCATACTATATTAATTTAAGTGATATATATTCTTTCAAAAGATGAATATATTCTAGGGTTACTTTTGATACTTTATAAATTTTCTTTTGTCTCTATGGCGAAAGAGCTATGACACATGAATAATGTTAATAATACATTGTGTAGTATGCATATTTATGTCATTGGATGCGATGTGCTCATTGTGTTGAAATATCTCATCTTAAATAAACGTATATATGTAAAAAGAACATATTAATAACAATAAGTCATTTTGAACATGATTGTTATTTTATAACATATTATCAGTCTTGCAGTTTCTTTTCGGTAAGGCCGATATATTCATGTTATAACCATTACAAATGAATTAAATATGCATCAATTATATTCTATGTTTCTTGTCTTAGAATGCGGCAAGAATCGTGGATTTATTCAGTACATGTATGTATATAACCTATTATTTGATGAATGTATATAATTTCACATAGGTTTAAAACTTTAAACATTTATCAAATATATATGTTTTGGATAACATTCATATCAAATGATACTATACATATATAATTTATGTAAGTTAAACACAACATTAATGTATTTATCCTTGAAGAGTTTGTCGTTATGATCTTCTCCGATATTGTCATCATGCTATGTTAAGTATTTCATATGTATATGCACTGTTCGTTGTCTAGTATTATGCTATTATCATGTCATCGTGGGCTTTTAAGCCTAATATGATTGAAATAAAACTATCTATCATACCACGGCTAACCGCTATTTCCTGACTAACGCATTAGAAAATAAAACTCCATGACCATCCAAATTTCTGTCCTTGCTTGAACTCGAGCTACAGTGTATATACATAATAACCAAATGACCCTAACATACTCGAACATGATATGGCAGATGTTTGAGATTTATGGGCTTCATTGCTCCCAAAAAGTGTTGAATATACACTATTTGAATAAGATTTGCTATGTTATATACATATATATACACTGCCAATATTTAACCAATAAAAACTAGGATAAGGCCGATATAAGCATCAGCTTTTAAGTTCTGACCCTCTTTTATTAACTTCATGTGTTGTAAAGTTCTATTTGTAAATTGTAAATGTGTATACTTGTTTGAAATAAACTATGTTTAAACTAACAGACACTAGTTTAACTACGTCTGGCATAGGCAAGTGACCTATCATTTTACATACCACGCGAAAAATCAGGCGATACCAAAACCTAAATATACATTGAACTTTTTTATCGAAACGACGCCTATAAATATAAAATTTGAATTTCTTACTTAAATCAGCTGGGGCACTTATAACAGAAAGATATACAAAATTTTTGTAAGAAATACAAAGAAATGAATTCAAAATCACATGTTTGTGCTATTTTTAGCCAAATTTCAGCGATTTCAGTTTTGGCATTATTATTCTGAAAAACGGGGTTAGCGAATGATCTGACATTTTGCAAATGGAACATTGATATCAAAAAAATATTTCCAGCCTTGCATGTCAAAAAAACTCAGTAGAGCCCCTTTTATCTAAACGGATTCAATGTATATGAAATGGGATACATGATATAACATTACAAAATTTCATCCACCAAATGCTCCATTTTTGTATTTTATCCGGAAAGGCCAGTTTGAAAACATGTCACATTCTAACAGACTGCATTTAACGAAATAATTTATTTCATAAATAATTATCAAGAAAATATGTTAAAATCGAAAACGAAAAGTGTAGACATTTGACGAAATGTGAAAATAGGGACAGTCAAACTGGTACTATATGACTGGGTTCATATAAACTTTAATCTACAAATACAAGTGAATCTAGCTGTGATACATCCTCTTATGTCTGAGACGTGTTGAATGATACACATCAGAAGAGTGACAATAACCCTTTGATACGGCTGACCCTCAAACCATTTGAGTAAAACAAACGCTTAGAGATGTGACATACATAATGAATTCAAGCACATATTTTCTCAATTTAGCGGCGTTGAGACATAACGGTGTCACAATCGGCAATGGTGCGTATTGTGCGACATTTGGCGGAGTATGCTACATTTAGCGTTTAGCGGTGTTGCGACATATAAAGGCGACACAAGCGGCAATGGTACTATATTTAGCGGTGTGCGATATTCAACGGCGTTGCGACATATAACTGCGTCACAAGCGGCAATGGGACGACATTTAGCGGTGTTGCGACATATAACGGCGTCACAGCGTTTTCTTATATACGTTTATGCGAACTGATATAAATATCAGTAACCTTAACGGCGAAAATTTTTTATCCCCAGGGGCATGTCTGATATAATATTTGTAGACGAGAATGTGAAAGGTGAATCTAAGCCAAGAACCCCATAGTTGGGAAAAGCATATTCCCAACTATTTCTATTTTAGAAATACTTTATAAACATTTGAAAATTGTACTGATATCAACGTGAAGAGTTATTCCACCTACATCCGTGTCGACTATATCTTTTTCAGATATCTATTTTGTATTACTTTATACATTGTCCAAGTTGTTTAAGTGAATTGCTCTGCTTGAATAACTTTAAACGTCATACGGGACAGTACACTAAAACTACACGAAATGCACTTGAAATATGTTAAGTTAAACCATGGTTAAACTGAATTGGGGGAGTTTAATTATGTCTACTTTGTACCTGGGTGACACCTGCATTGCGTATTTCAAAACAGTTTTCATGTCGATGAATTACAATTGTAAATGTGTACATTTAGGTGTGATCGTTTCAATGAAGACATTGTTCATCATATTGATGTGAAATAAACTCTAAAATTCGTGACATGGCCATCGTTCTGTATGATGCGACTGTTTGCTTAAAATAAATTGTGACATTTTCAACGAGTACGACGTGTTTGCAATTCTTTCTTTTATCACATAGCGTACATTTTTCCTGTAACACAGTGCAATTATATTAAGCGATGTAGTTTTGCATCCATCCAATATTTTATGAAATGTTACTTTCACTGATTATAACTTGTGTACAAATTCCATTGTAAACAATTTAGTCATTTTGATTTGTATCATAGGTGAAGTGATTTATCTACGTTTTTTGTATGTTGTATACAAATAAATAGAGCAAATCAAAATGAATGCATTTACTTATTTTGCTGAAATTATATAATGGTTGGTCTTTTCTTTGAAATAAAAGAACTATATAAACATAAAAGAACATATAGTTTATTCACCTATAGATGTGAGCTCTTACATTTTACCCACATATCAACATCATGTAACAAGGTGAAAAATATGTCAATATTCACACAGTGTACATATTAACATTTAAATCATTTTATCAAAATGATATTAAATAAATATATATAATATATAAACATGACAGCGGGTTATCTACCACCTGCATCGATATGTCATGCTTGCGACTGTCAATGTCTCATTTCCAACGTCTACTACATTCATGTCTTGATAATAGAACTTATTATTCATAAGTATAGAAACCCTGATTTAATCTTCTTGTCAACGTAAAATATAAAATGTGCGCTTTCATTTATTCAAAAAAGAGATAGAGGACATTGAATGAGTGAATGTTCAATACAAAATTATTGAACGAGATGAATGATATTAGGTTTCGGTCCTCTGAACAAGATGACAGAGCTAAAAATAGAAAATCCTTATATCGACATTTCCTCCTCTACCACTTGGTAGATTTTAATAAAAATATATTCGAATGATCCTTGATACATTTGCTACTATAAATAGTTACAAATTTAACAATGATTTCAACTGATTATGTATGTCGTGTAACCATTTATGAGTTTTCGGCCCGGGGCCGAAAAGTCAACATATATAGTTCACCCGCTTAACGAAAGCACGTGCAAAAGACCTGTCAAATGTGACGTCATCAAAAAGTGGAAAATCACAGATGACTTGATTTCGTAAATTAAATTTTTTAATTAGTTTTTACTAATATAGGCAAACAACTCCACTTTTCGTTACTTAAAATTGAATGACATTTTCAGTATATTGATATACATATTTTGATATAACTGCTTCCTGGTGATATGGGGATTTTAGTTTTACACATATGTTTGATAAATATACAGAAAAAAATGAAAAATTAAAGCATCGCGAATAATACCAGATTTACAATATCTAAAAATGCTATTTTATATTGGAGTGTCGCGTTTATCCGTTCTTAAAAAAACGGATTTGTTTGGTTTTAAGCCAAAAAAAAAAAGAAAAGGGAAAAAACGGTAAGAAAATTAAATAACCCGAAACCGAGGATTGTATTTAAGACAAACAAAGAAGTTTTAAATCGGGTCTTAATATTATTTATGATAAGATATGACATTTTGTTTGTATTTTAGTTTTTTTACGATTGCACGCTCTCTTATCATGTACATTACAGTGTTAACAGACAATGGTACTTCATCATCAGATAGGATGAATATAACAAAATACGAACGAATATTGAAGTTAACAACTCTTAGAAGTCTTTTAAAACGGTCGTTTTTAAACTTTTACACTGTTATTAAGTAGCAGTTAAAAAGGTTCGCAATTTTGCTAACCGTGGCACCCCTGTATAATTGTTATATGTCAACAATTGTATCACATATATTAATACACGCCGGAAACAGGCCAGAAAGCTCAAGCCCTCGTGGCCACTATTTTTTAGCGGGCAGATTTTCCCCTTCCGGTCCAATTTTGCCGTGTATAGGCCTCTTATTTTATGGTTCTCTGATAAAATTGTTACTTTTGATACGGTTCACCGGCTCACTAAGCAAAATGGCCACCAGAGCTGGAAAAAAGAAGAAGAAGAAAAAAAAAGAAAAAAAAAGAACACTCAACCACTTAGTAGATTTTAATGAAACTGTACAGCAATAATTTGCATTTTACGATAAGGCAAACCTTATACAGATGTATTGCCAAAGGACGTTATAAATGTTAAGGAGTTTGCTTTTCTGGTTTCCACTTTCATGAACGCGAAAGCGGTTATTGATTGGCTGATTGAAAGGTAACAAGGCGGTGATCTCGTATCGGTCATCGTCAGAGCTTCATGTAAACATAATTAGATGTGAACTTAAGTTAGATTGATCATTATGTAGTCCGTTACAAAAATTACTCTAATGGTTCCGGTCCGTTGAGCAAGGAACTTGTCTTGTACATATAGACAATATCCTCTGGACAGCATTGTAACACCGCATCTTGAACTTCTTGTTTCATTAATACGCCTATTGTGCAACGCTAACATTTAGCGTTTTTGTACGCTTTGCTTGTATAATGCAAATGGCGTCACGTCAAAATATATGCATGGCCGTGCATCTCATTTTACGGAGTCGTAAAAGCTGCAGGGGTATTACTTGATTCGTGAAATCCATTGTAATTATACACAAGGTTAGCTTTTAAAAAAGCTAGTAGCGACTCGCTTCGTAATTTTTTTCAAGGGGTGTGTTTAAATGTAAAAATGACAGTTCTGTTAGCTGAAGAGACTTCAGCGAACAACAAAATAAAAGTGAAGTCAACACTGGCCCGGTGCCCGATGGCCAGTGTATATAAGTTCAGGCCAGTGTAAATTTAAGAAAATTTTGTTAATTATTTAGTAGAATAAATTCAAAACTGGAATTCGGGCCAGTAAATTCAAAATCTTAAACTCATTGACTGAAAGTGACATATAAAGTTCTCTCAGTTTAACCAAGATGAGTATGAGTATGAGTATATATGAAGGTGCATGTAAACAGATTGAAGAACCTATGTCTATGCACATTTACTATATGGCCTGTTGACCTTGACCACAAAATGTTAGATAGGTAGATTTCATAAAGATGTCTCTTTATACAAAATTAAGTTGTAATACATGTATGTTATTTAGTATTGGAATGAGAGGCACAAGTCCTAAAGTAAACACAAGTTGTCAATCAATTCAGCCAGAAAAGCCGGGATCCTATTAAAAAATATAGGGATCCCAGAAATTGACCAGTCTAAGAAGATGATTTTAAGATAAGCCGGGATCCTATTAAAACATATAGGGATCCCGGGAATTGACCAGTTCAAGAATATAGTTTTCAGAAAAGCCGGGATCGTATTAAAATGTAAATAGATCTCACGGATTGGCCAGTTCAAGTATATAGTTTTCAGAAAAGCTGGGATCGTTTTAAAACATACAGGGATCCCGGGATTTGACCAATTCAAGAAAATAGTCTTTGATTTTTCCAATTAATTAGGCATATAATTATAACTATTGTGATTTCCGCATTTTAAGTTTGTTAATAAATAGCTCTAAATATATCTATATTCTAAGTTAAATTAATTTAACGTTCGTTAAATTAACGTTTAATGGCCTTTCATTACGACAACAATCAACACAAATATAGTTCATTAGGAATTTCCTCCATATCTTATACGATCCCGGATCCCGGGCGTCCCGGATCCCGGCCAGTAAATACATACACTAAATACCGGAAAGGATAAAATGACCGGAAAAAAAAGGAAAAATAAAAAATGCACAGAACCAGATGTACACTTATGTTAATTAACCAAACGAAAACTTACTACAGAGAAAACAGGTGAAATCGCTAAATCAGAAGTCAGTGTAAATATGATTTATTGAAAAGAATTCATACAGACAAACATTTTAATCATCATTATATCTTTGCGCTCAAAACAATACTTGCTGATTTTTAAAAATGGCGTGAAAATTGAAGGTTTTTTGACGCTATGTAAGATTAAATTTGATTGGCTAAATAATTTTGGATCCTAGCCCTGATAGATAAATTTTGTAGAAAGCTGGAAGCCAAGCTTCGATTAAATTTTTGGATAGCTTCGGAGTTTTAGGTTGTTTCTCAGTAAAATCCTACCGTAATACCGGCTCGCCGTGGCGAGCCGGCATAATATACCCATAAGCAATATTTATTGTATAATTACTTTGTCTGTATGTATATTCTTTCCTTAGTTATATATTGACCATTCCCACTGCTTATAATCTTGTTTATAAATTTGCACACATGTTATTGCAGAATTTAATAGTTTGTAATCTGTGTCTACCAAATAAAGAGTATGTTCTGTTCTGTACATGTGCGTCCCACAGATGAGATAGCTCCGCCCACTGATTCACGTGACCCTGTCATTGCGAACATTACCGGCCACTCACGTGAATAATGAATAACCCTGGAATAACCCTGTATATTGTTGGTATAAATGAAATTACATGTATAATGTGTGTTATGGTTTTATTTGATAGTTTAATATGTAATAACATTTAAAACGTGTTTTTCATAAATTAACGACACATAAACCGTTTGATTATTTCTTGTTAACGCCAGAATAATAACTTGCGATATGTAAATACTTTAACGTACAAAATCGTATTTTGCCGTACATATTTAAAGTTTATATCTTGAAAAAGTATTATGAATTTGATGCAGCAAAACCTTAAATAATTAAATCATATCAGTGCTTACAATTTGAAATTGATTGCCGTGTATATATTAAAAGATTTCAGAACACTGGACATTCCTATTGTAAAATTTATTACAAAAAAAAAATTATTGTACATTTCTTCCTGAATTATTATATCTTTTTAACTGGTATAAAACAAAAACAAAACAAAAACTTTGAAGTGCTTTGAAGACACCTTTCGGATTAGAAAAGATGAGCATTGCTTAAACCACATTGTTTGCTTCAAAATGCTCACCTGTTATTAATATGATTAATGAAGGAAAAATACATATTCGTGTCTATCAATTTAATAAACGCAGTTCTCTTCTATTATTTATTACTGAAGTAAAATCGAACTAATCTCCTTGTCAAAAAAAAATGAGCTTTATTCATTCTAAAAAAAATATAAAAAATAGAGTTATTTAAACTTTGAATTTAGTTACATTTTCTTAAAACCACTTTGGAATCCTCGAATTATAGTTGTTCGATTGAAGTATGTTTGGTTTACAACCTTTTCTTTAAGAGCAGACAGTTTATAAACGGATATACATCTATTTCCGAGAAGTGCCTACTCTAAATAGTTCCTTATAGATAGTGTGTTTTATCCTTGATGTATTTCCTTTATAACGAGAAACTAATTATTGGCCTTTATTAAGTTAAACTTCATCCATATATACCTGTATCCTTACAGACACAAATATTGACTGTAGCTAACTAGGAGAACTAGTGTTGCGTTAAATAACGAGCAAACACGAATGTGAAATAGGATCCTACACATGAGGTGTAGAATTTCAACTTTATTTAATATTCTCCTTGTAAAGAGTTTCGGCAAATTTAGCTGGTGAGATGTGGTTAACATACCCGGGTGTATGCTATGATAATATTTTAAATGTTTGTTAAAAGTTATTTCAAGCTTCAGAAAGGATTTAATATGGTCATGTAAGTTTATTCTTATTAAAATTATATCAGTTTTGATAAACTTAAGTCTTGTATCTTTTCACATTTCTAATATAATTGCTTTTGTTTTTATGTTTTGACAGAATTGGCTTTAAAGGCCAATTATGCCGAAGAAGTGCTTTAAAATTTATTTCTGAAAAACTTTTTATGTTTAGTATCCTGCTATTGTTACCAAAATGCTACTCAGTGGCCATGTACCTCAAGCATCTTTTGCTAATTTCGCTTTTGTCAGTTAGTATAGTTTTAGTGATTAAATATTTTGTATAGGAGTTAAAATACTACTTTGTTTACCTCATTATACTACTGACAAAAGTCGCTACTTTTTTCGAGTGATGAGTATACCAACATTCTCTTAAATTTATTATTTATACATTTTAAAACTCATTTTTGTCGTTTTTAAAGATGGAAATATTTATTCGTTTCTGCGGCAAAATGTGCCTTTAAGATAATATTAGAATGTTTTTACTTAGCGGCTGATAAAGTGTTTTGTTGTTTTCATCATCAACTGTGGTGATATACATTAGAAATAAATGATAAAGAAAAAAAAAACTCATTATAATTATAATCTTAAATAACATAATTATATTCAATTAACTTTTATCTTTTAAGAATAAAATGCGTGAAATTAATTTAAGTAAAGATGTATTTCTCGTCATGCTACAGAATTCCGCTTTAAAGAAGAGAATATTTAAAATATTCACGTGAAAGTTTGTGAGTGTGACATTGAATATAATGTTCCTGTTGTGTATTTATTATAGATAGATGGATAGATAGATAAATAAATAGTGTATTTATTAATGACTTTAATACAAATATTGACATATCTGACAAAAGTGCCCTTCGGAAGCTCAGACACGGCGTTCCTTTGTGAGTCTGTGAAGTGGGGATTCTGATTTGCATAAATGGATTGTATTGGATAATGAGTTTTGATATACATGTATGATATGGCCGAGTATAAACGTAGGTTGATATGAAGCCCTTGGGTTATATATGCTTTCAGCTGTGACAATAATATTTATAACTAATACTATTTCAACATGCTTGGATTGTTGTAATAATATACATGAGAAATGTACCCTACCAGGTTATGTGGGGATGGTTGTTTTAATCTGTGATGGTCGCTCATTCCGGAACTATACCACGAAAAACGAAAAAAAATAATATTTTTTTAATTATGAACGTGTCAGTGTCTAAGTGATGTAAAATAATAGTTCATTCTCCAGCTTTACACGAAATTCAATACTATATATTTAATCCTATATTAGTTGTTAAATAGAAACGTGACATCTTTACAATGTGTGTATTTATATTGTAGTGATGATGTACTATGTACAAATCCAAAATAAAATTCTGTTCTATTCTGTTCTGTGAAATATGTTTTATGCAAAATATAAATCTGAAGCATTAAGTAAAATACAATGAAAGAAAGGTGTTATGGCTATATATGATACATATTATACAAATATGGACTTTTTAGCTGTTGAATATGATGTGATATGTACTGAAAAAATTAATATTGACCGAGGCGATAGCCGAGGTCAATATTAATTTTTCAGCACATATCACATCATATTCAACAGCTAAAAAGTACATATCTGTTTTATTATATAATTTATAAATAGCTTTTATATGGCTCATCACATCTGCCATTGCATACGACGGAAATCATTTTTCAGCTTGTCTAGCTGTTTCCATAAGTTGGCCCTTTCCATTGGCATGCTAATCCCTATTTTTCATAAAAATGAAAAACGGTAACTAAAATAGACTAATTTGACTCTTATGTACACCCAACTCAACGTTTTTTTTTTTCAGAATAAAAACAACAAACTTGGCGTTACGTCACGTCAAAGTCTCGCGTCTTTTAGGGATTTCCGGAAAATCTATTTTTAGAAGAATAACCGGTGAATATACTCTGAAAATCTATTTTTAGGGAAAAAAACAGTGAATATACTCTGATATTGACCTGTTATTTTTTACAAAAAGTTGCTTGTTAGCCAATCAGGGAAAGGCATTTCAAAGCTATTTATAGATTATATAATAAACATGCATATATTACGTTATGGATGATCTATATTTTTTTTATTTTTCTGATATTTTTTGCTGTTAAATTCCTTGTTTTCTATGCAAGTTTCAATGATTTTGATGAGCTTTTAAATTATGTTATTTCAAAAACATTTTTTATTGAAACAAGACAGAACAATTGAATCGCTATTTTATATTTATTTTAACCTCTCTTAGCTGAGAGCCGCTATTTTAACCTCTTTTAGCTGAGAGCCGCATGGGATTCCTTAAAAGAGTCGGATGTCTGTATTGATATGGAAGCTTTAATCAATGTTTAATGGCGTCAACTATAAGAAAAGACAATAGAGTCCATTTTTTTTTGTTTTAGTCCTTTACAGTATTTAGAATTAAAACTCTTATATTTCATTTTTGTTTCCCGGCTTCCTGAAGTTTGATGAAACGTTCATGAATAATTTCTCCTGAGTGAAAGAGAACTTGAGAAGATACTAAAATAAAGATTAATCTTTGTCTGTGTGTATTTCGCAAATCAACGGTCACGTGATGTGATGGTAATTTACCTGAACCAGTACAATAGCTCTAACGGTAGAAATTATCTGTTGATCAGGTAAATCAATAATTCTGAACATGACAATAATTGCTTTATAGCCTTCTGATCAATATTGAGATGATTTTAATGAATTAAAGAAAGCAGAAATGGAAATTGAAATCACTTGAGCTAACTAGGAAATGTTGTATTTGTCTTTAGATGCCCATTATGCTCCTTAAATGCTTTTTTTCCTCAAAATATTTTTGATTTGTTTCCAATGAGAAACATATCAACCAATAACCTGAACCTTTTTTTGCTTCTGTTACATTTTGTCAATTAGTACACTGACAGTGATTTCGTTTTTTGTATGGAAGTGAAAATACATGTACTACTTTATTTACATTTTTCTATTTTTAATAATTTCGTAGTTATCGCTACTTTCTTCAGGTGATAAGCATCTAAGATAGCTTAAAATCATCTGACATGTTATCAAACCTATGTTGTTCCTTTTTTTTATCGAAGGAAACATAAGTCACGTCATGATAAAACCAACATAATGGGTTTGCGACCAGCATGGGTCCAGACCAGCCTACGTACCCGCGCAGTCTGATCAGGATCCATGCTGTTCGCTTTCAGTTTCTCTACTTGTAATAGGGTTTGTAAGCGAACAGCATGGACACTGATGAGACTGCACGGATGTGCAGGCTGGTCTGGATCCATGCTGGTCGCAAACGCACTATGTTGGTTTTGTCGTGACGCGGCTCATATATATTAGCATTATACGAAGCACAGAAGAAGCTGGTGAGTTCGAAATTTTGATCACTTTCTGGTCATTGTCAATTATATTGTTGAAAAGACTGAAAGGATACGCCCCAGAAGCAAATAACTTTTTACCGAGGCATTATGTATTTTTAGTTTGTTTATGTCTCCGATTGTTCACATGTCGCGCATATTGGATATACATGTATATCAATCATAAAAAGAGACGGCTACATTATCTTCACATTATAATCATTCTGTTTTGTGCTTAATAACATCATGTAGATTTTTAGCTCGACTATTCGAAGAATATGAGAGCTATTGTAGTTGCCCCGGCGTCGACGTCGGCGTCCGCGTCGGCGTTGGTTAAAGTTTTTTGTAAAGTCAAATATCTCAATTATTGCTTGAGATATTCAATTGAAACTTACAATACTTATTTATAGTAACAAGGTACATCATATTGACAAGTTGGATAACTCTGCCTACAATATTGACAGAATTATGCCCCTTTTTAACTTAGAAATTTTGGTTTAAGTTTTTTGTAAAGTCAAATACAAATGTATCTCAATTATTGTTTGAGATATTCAATTGAAACATACAATACTTATTTATAGAAACAAGGTACATCAGATTTACAAGTTTGATAACTCTGCCTACAATATTGACAGAATTATGCCCCCTTTTAACTTAGAAATTTTGGTTAAAGTTTTTTTTGTAAAGTCAAATATCTCAATTATTGCTGGCGATATTCATTTGAAACTTACAATACTTATTTATAGTAACAATGTTCATCAGATTGACAAGTTGGATAACTCTGCCTACAATATTTACATAATTATGCCCCTTTAACTTAGAAATTTTGGTTAAATTTTTTTTGTAAAGTCAAATATCTCAATTATTGCTTGAGATATTCAATTGGAATTTACAATACTTTTTATAGTAACAATGTTTGCAATATTTGCAGAATTTTTTGCCCCTTTAAAACTTAGAAATTTTGGTGAAAGGTTAAAGGTCTTCAAAGTTATTTACTTAAAACTTTATACATGTACTTAGGGTCATAATTAGAGGGTCATAATTGTATGTCACTGACCAAGTTCCATAACTCTATCTTGCATTTAGGCTGATTCATCTCCCCCTTTCTACTTAGTCTCTTGGTTTACATGCAAGTTTTACATATTTCAATAACTATTAAAGATAATTATTTGAAACTTCACATATGCATTTAGGGTCATAATTGTAGATCATTGACTAAGATCCATAATTCTATCTTGCATTTAGGCTGATTTTTCTCCCCTTTTTCAACTTAGAAATTCATGGTAAAGGTTTGCTTTTAAGCTGTTATCTCCATAACTACTGAAGGTTGTGTGCCTTCTTTGGGACAATTTTATGCATTCATAATAATAAAGCAATGAGTTACTTGATAAAACATCTTAATAACAAGCCTTTGTACCTTTTCGGTCAATTTTATGTATTCATAGGTAATTAGCATTATTATACTCAATAAAACACCCTTGTGACAACCTTCCGAATAGTCGAGCCAATACTTTTCTCCGACAGTTCTTGTTGTTATTGTTGTTGATGTTTTAATTTTGTACCATTGCTTCTTTTCATTCTGTCATATTTTATATACAGATTATATACATGTACATGTATGAACAGAAAATCATCTCCTGCAGCACATCTGTTTGAATGGATGTAGTTTTCTGATGTTGATTTTAATATCATGATGTACAAAATTTTAAACGTTGCATGCTTCAAATGAGCCAAAGTATTAAGAAAATCACATCTAAGGAACTGCCTGACTAACTCAATAAAGGCTATTCTAGCTTCTTTTGACCTCCTTATGATAATTTTACCTGTCAATTAAATGGTAAAGTACCATTTGCAAAGTGTAAATTTCTAACTTTGTTTACTTCAAATATTTTTACTTTTAAACAATTTCTAAATGTTTTATGAAATCATGCAGTTTTAAACTTTTCCGAGTCTGAATAATAAATGTTGTTGTTTATATTTTCAGATTGTAGAAAACTACATCTACACAAAGACATCTACATATACACATAGACACCTGCATCTGCACATAGACACCTGCATCTACATATAGACACCTGCATCTACACATAGACACCTGCATCTACACAAAGACACCTGCATCTACAAAAAGACACATGCATCTACACAAAGACACCTGCATCTACACGAAGACACCTGCATCTACACAAAGACACCTGCATCTACGCATAGACACCTGCATCTATACATAGACACCTGCATCTACACAAAGACACCTGCATCTACACAAAGACACCTGCATCTACACAAATACACCTGCATCTACACATAGACACCTGCATCTACACAAAGACACCAGCATCTACACATAGACACCTGCATCTACACATATACACCTGCATCTACACAGAGACACATGAATCTACACATAGACACCTGCATCTACACAAAGACACCTGCATCTACACATATACATCAACACATAGACATCTACATCCACATATAGACATTTACATCTGCACGGGCTGGAGTGATAGGGTTGTGATAACATCAATTATTCAGGCGGTCAAATCATCAACAGTAATCAAGGATATTCCATCTGATGTTTTATGTCAATGTATTTCTGTTAAAATCCTTGAAATTGTGACAAGTACAAGTTCACCATACACTTCAGTGAAAATAACAAATATACGAGAACATTAAGATATAACAATTTAATTTGATAATGGGATCAGTTCGTAAACGTACGATATATTTTTTGACTTTGTTCAGCATTGTTATTGTATTATTTTTCATGTCATCGGGCTACAATAAAAACTCTTATATTGAACGGTTTAACTCCAAAACGAAATCGTTTCAAGATTCAAGTTTACACTCCTTACTGTCATATGACGTCAATGTCGCCGTGCTTATATTTAGTAACCGTAACTCATTTTCCAGACGTGAAACTATTCGAAAATCCTGGGCCAAAGATAATACACATGTTTACTTCTTAGTGAGCGGGTTGTATTGTGCATATCCATCAGAACAGCGCAAATCTGGAAAATGTGAACCTAAAGATAAAACTGTTGCACGTGATCAAACATACCTAGACAAGGAAGAAGAAATAACGAAAAAGCTGCGTGATGAACCTAACGTTATACTTATGAACTCCACGGATATTTATGAAGATATACCAGGTAGTATCAAAAACAGTTATCACTGGGTCTTACAAAACGGAAATCCTGACTGGATCTTAAATACAGATGATTCAGTTGATATTGATTTACAAACTTTAGAAACATATCTTAAATCAGAGCTTGAACAAACAGAACAGACTGTTCTTATCCAGTTGTTGAAATGTGAGTCAGTACAGTCAGATAGTAAAAATGACAAAGACTGTAAAAATGTGAAGCCGGGTTATTTATCGCCATTTATGTGCAAATTTAACCAGGCTGTTTCGCGGAAATATGCTCAAGTGTTTAAAGGCAGCGGAAAGTCAATATTTGAATACACACACAGTAATGATAAAACATTTATACGAATATCTGATTCCTCACTGTTACAGTCTTTACATCGAGAGAGTCATCTAAATTTTATATCCTCGAACGGGAAAATTACAAATCCGGAAGTAATAGTTTTAACACTAGATTTAGATAATGCTAGTCCACAAGTTCAAAGTAAAGATGAACAATTAACATTAAGTGAGAATCCTTCACTATATTTGAACACAGACAGGTTTGACGTTGTTGTTAAAATGGTTTATGCATATTTCTATGTGTTTGAAAAGAAAGTGCCACCTGTTGTACAAGAAGCATATACTGAACATCTGAGAGTATGGAACCATTTTAAAGAAGGTTGTGGGCTAAAGAAAGTTTGGTATGATTCTAAAGTAGAGTGTAAAACGAAAAAGAATAGCTCTGACTTCGTTTCAGCCTTCCATAGCACAATAGGAAACATTAAAGAACATGGTTTTAGTGCTGATAGATCAAGAATACCGGTTGATAAAAATGGTTTTCTGTTAAATGGTGCACATAGAATATCATCATCTGTAATCCTATCTAGAAATGCAAGTTTTGAACATCAAACATACGCCGAACATATTGGGTGGGGTTATAAGTTTTTTAAAGGTTTAGGATTGACGGAAAGATATTTCAAAATAGTCATGCTGGAATGGATGAAGATACAGAGAAAGTTGCCCGAGCTGAAAACGCATGTTTCTATAGTTTCAATATTTTCAAATGATAAGAATAAAGATGATGCAATGCGAACAATTGTTAAAAGCAGCTGCTCTAAAGATAACGGTATTCTATATGAAACAACTGTGGAACTGACAAAACAGGGAGCAAGACAGTTAATATCGCACATGTACGGCCGACAGTCTTGGTTAGAAACAAAGATTCAACAAATGATAGCAAAATTCAGTTCTACATTTAATGCTCGATTTCTGTTTATTTATGCTAAGGAGCAGAGTGAATTAGTTAAATGCAAAGCTAAAATCAGAAAACATTATGATGACAAGATATTTAAATCAACAGCTCATATACCAGATAACATGGAAGAAAATTTAATTCTAGCAGAAATGATTCTAAATCCCAACTCGGTACAATTTATGAACTACGCTAAAGATCCGAGCGATTGTAAATTAATAGCAGAAGAAATCGCTAGACGAACCTCGCAAAAGTCAATCAAAACACTTCCTGGAATTTATATTGGCAGAGATGACGTCATGGTGGACTCCGGAACTGTTCTTGGCTTTTTTGGACTCCGAAAACGGACAGATGTAGACCTTTTATTTTCAAATGAAATCGATAAGTCCATTTTGGGAAATAAGAATGGAATGTCAATTCAAGTACATGCTTTCAAAAATAATTCAATATCTAATGAACGTCCTTGGGGTGAAGATCATTTTAAAGTCAGTGGAGTAAAAGACAAATGGGATTTATTTTATGATCCTGATAATTTCGGTTATTGTTATGGTATAAAATTTGTGTCACTTAAACAGTTGATCCGGTATAAAACTGTGAGAAACGAGCCTAACAAGGATATGCGTGACGTGGAACTTATAAACAACTTTTTAAATACAACGAAGTCATAGCAATATGTATATTAGGTTGTGATGTCTTTAAAATTTAATGAAACAATTTATTTTCTATTCAGGTGCCTCTGTTGTTTTGTGCCATAAAATGAAAATATAATAGCTGCACATATATTGACATACTGATTTTCTCCGAAAAATAACTCATTGCAGAAAAAGTACACCTTTATATATGTTATACGGTGAACTAGGTCGTTATCCCCTAGAGATAATAATCAAAACGAGAATAATCAGCTTTTGGTCTAAACTTTGTACTTCACATGAAAATAAGATATCTAGACTATGTTATAACTATATGTATAGATCTGCGTTAAATTTTAAATGGATTCGTCATGTACAGAATATACTTGATAATACTGGTAATACCTATTTTTGGTTAAATCAAAATCTAACAGAAAATCGTAATATTCACAAGAAAATTAACAGATGCCTAATAGATCAGTTTTATCAAACATGGTCCGGTTTACTAAGGAATTCATCTAAAGGAAGAAACTATATGATATTTAAAGATGCACCAATTTTCGAACCTTACCTAAAACTTTTACCATATAACCAACGTATTAATCTTTTTCATTTTAGAACTGGCAACCACTGGTTACCAGTCGAAACTGGTAGATGGCGCCAGTCTTTTGTAGAACATGATCAAAGGAAATGCACTTTATGTAATCAAAATGATATTGCTGATGAATTTCACTATATATTAAAATGCCCTTTCTTTTGTCTTAGTAGAAGAAGCCTAATTCCAAGTAAATATTACAATAGACCGAACACACTCAAATTCAAAGAACTGATGCAATCAACTTCATTCTCTTTACTAAAAAATGTTGCTATTTTCTCTAAACGTATAATGTCATTTTTCAATAAATGATTCCTGTTCATTTTATATGAGATACAGCCTAGATACAAAAAATACAATAGCTTTCTTTCAATATGCTAAATTTGTTTATTTACTTTTTATGAAGAATATTGCCTTGTTTAACCTGTCAGATGCTTACATTTTGTTGATTTTTGTTTACTTTATTTTCCTATACTTCAGAGGTTACCTGTAATGCCTATATTTTGTTTGTTTTTGTTTACTATATTTTACAGTACTTCAGTTGTCACTCGTAATGTAACCGGGAGCAATTATTGAACAAACATAAAGCAACGGTTTCCAAATATATATATATAAAAAAAAATAATAATAGATAAACAATGTTAAGAAATAACTTACCCAGTCAATCGATTGAATCTTTTTGTTGTTACTTTTTCAACTCATGTGTTAATCCATTCATTTCTTCATTTATAAACTGTATTCCATATTTATATAAACACACGTGTACACATTCACAAGTCGCACGAGATCTCCAATTACTGAACTGTAAACACCCACTTTGCAGTGCCACACTTGTGAATGTGTACTACGTAAATTGCTATATAAACGCTAAAGTGATTGTACAATTTAAGATTTGATGACCATCAAATATAAGTATATAATTTTAAACTGTCCCCTTTGTTGATAAAATAATAATGATAATTAATTTTAGTAAATACCCTTTCCACAATTTATATTCATACCATAATCTGCATGCAAACTGCCATGTGTATATATATTCTATTTTTGTCTAAGTGATTAAATCATGTTGTTCTCATGTATTATGTACTGTAGAACCTGATTGTAAATAAAAGTATATGTCTGTCTGTCTGTCTATTAAATTGAATTCCTATTAATATTAAATTGAATTCCTATTAGTAATCATTTAATCTTGTACGTGTTACATTTTAAAATCAACTAATCTGTTGGTTATTTTGTAAACCTACAACTAACTGCTAGCCCGTAAATAGATTGTTGTCATATGTAACGTATGACTTAAAAAAATAACTGACACTGATATCACATGACGTATAATAATAATAATAATTTAACGAGATAAGTCAGCAATAAATTAAAATGTGTTCTTTTTAATTTTTTTTTCCTCCCAAAATATTTTACTTAAATATACGTTTTCTCTCTCCTTTTGCTGTTTACTGTATCAAATACATGTATTGTGATGTATGTTTTGTATTTATTTTGTCACTTATTGTGAACTGATGTAAAAAGATAAAGGTATGTGGTATAAGACATTCAAGTTAAAATGTTTACATATAAGATAAAAGAAAAATATGTGTATTTTTAACTAAACTTGTATGAATAATTTTGGGTTGTTTATGAGAATTAATTATTCATTAAATGCAGAACAGCTATCTTGATTAAATGCAAAAAAGGGAGTTGTTTATGTTTTAAACTTGTATATAATTTAACTATATTGCAGACAGTTTATTACTTAAATGTTTTCAACATCGTGATTAATGGTCAAGACAGTGTTATAAGTTGTTCCTGCACACACCTTATTTTAAAAGGGCGTTTCTTCCTTTATTAATTATCTTTGCGGTTTTTATAATTTTATAACTTTGGGTTATGTATCAAGAAGAGACATTACTATAATTCCGATAATGCGCATGCGCAGGATATATTTGTATATTACCCGGATACAAGTGACATTTTAATAATGTTTTTTTTTTAACTAATTAAAGAATATGTTATATTGACTTTTTATGAAGACATTTATATTGATGTCATTTATATATTTTCCCTATTATTGTGCACTAAGGTCATATAATATCACCAGACGTTCCCCGGAACACATTGTTGTTAATTTGTAATTTTACAAATGTCACATTTGCTTCATGTTTTGATACAATAACTGTATGGTATTTTTTAAGAAAATATAGGAAAATGATTTAAGATACTTATGAAGATTGTTGTTAATTATTGAATAGGAAACCCTATAACAGCAAACTTGAAAATGTCGCAGGCTCGATTTGTAATTTTTTATCATGTAATATAATTTTATTGTGTTATTACTGGCCACAAAAAATATGTGATTGGCACTGGTGGCGTGTAATTTAAGAATAGTTCAGTTTAAAATGTATGTGAAAACGTTCAACGTAAATACTATAATAGGTTTATCCATAATAATGTCAAAATGTGCAGTCATTAAGAAATCCTCTGTGTATACTGTCTGTTGAAAATCATTCTCTCACTTTATATTCAATAACAAAATGCTGTTTAATTAATATATGATTTAAAACATTAATTATTTCCTGGTTTATTATTGAACTTCCACAAAGTATTTCCTCTCATTTGTTTAAATTGTATGCGGGTATATGCTGCAGGGTCATGTCTCATTTATGTATACAATTTGAAAAACAGTATTTCAATAGCATGATTGTTCATCTGAGCTGTTAGATCATGAAATCCATTTTACATATGTTTGTTCATGTTTTAAGTTTAAGCAATATTATTCACGTATATGTTATTATATAAATTATGTATGACCTATTTGTTTTTTAATTTTTTGTTGGTGTTGTTTTTATTGTTGTTTTTTGTGTGTGCTTTATGCTAGTGGCTTGTGACTATGAAAGGAACGACATTAACAAATGTTATAGGCTTTCTTCTCTGATTGATTTATTGATTTATTGATTGATTTTCTTTACACCGGGCGGTCACGGATATCTGTCATTTTTGTAAATTGTTTAAAGAATGTATCAATGTCAATAATATTTTTACTAACAAAAAGTTCTTTGATAGTGCAGTAATGTTTATGAGTCATATACAAGTGTCATAATAGAAGCATAAAATATTCCCAGAATGCTTAAACTTCTTATTTTCTAGGTTACTAGTTCAAATCTTTTTTTATAGCAGAATGAAGAAAATAATTGTAGAAAACGTGGTGTAACAATGGATATTTGTAAAATTAGAACCATTTTTAAATTTGTATTGAGTAATGTCTTCAATATTGCCAGGTACTTTACTTTAGAGATATGAAGGGAACCACATAATTTACTATTTTGTAGAACATAAGTATAGGTTAGAGTGCATATTCGGTGTTCTTCGTAAATAAGAAAGCTAAAAAGCAGCGGAGCTTGCGAAGCGACTGTAGCTTTCTTATTTACGAAGAACATCCAATATGCACTCTAACCGGCTTAGTGATCCGCCCACTTGCGTTTTATAATATAAAACGTCAAGTTTATATAAAATCTGTTCTATTAAGATTTGTAACATGAAAATTTGAAAAATCCTCGTCGGTGATTGGCTTAAAAAAATTGGCGAGCACTAATTAATTTGTGAGTTCGTCTCCTGGATTTTAGGGTTTCCAAACCAGATTTATTATACAGATTAGAGAGGAACGCAAGTTTTATGATTCCTGATATTATACAAGCTGCCTCCAACTAAATTTCCTACATTTCCTGTGCTTCCTTTTATGTACAACCTTAATGTTTTAGATAGGAACGTTTATTTGAGATCACGCAATCTTTCTAATAATATTTTTATCTTTATTAAAAAAGTATTTTTTTTTAACAATATATTACAGTGATATACCACACTCAGTCTTACAGGTTAAATATTATAACAACACTAAAATAGTTTTGTATATTGTTAAACTTAGTCTTGATTACCTGCCCTTTCATATATATTCGGTACTATTAGACCAGACTATTGTTAAACTATATAATATAAAAATATATATAGGAACTCAGAAGACTTAAAATGTTTCCAGATAGGAAATAGAAGGAATTCTGTGATATTTGTGTACATGAATGAATTTGATATATTTCCACAAATAGACTGTAAAGTAATTTATTGTAAGTCAAATGTTTCTTAAATAATTACATTTCGTATATAATTACTTTTTGAAATATTTCTTGTATTATTGTTTATGATGATAATGTACAATTGGTTTAATATGAAACGACTTATGTTTTCAAAAATATCTTCAAGTTAGGGAGTTATTCATAAAACCTGATACTATTTTAGTATGTGTGAAATGATAAAATCAATGATCATTGACTTGCTATGGCGTCTGCTGTGTGTAATATTTGTTAGGATCATATTACTTTTTTCTAATTATAGTTTTGATGGTACAGTTAAATTGAAAGGGCAACCTTGGTTTAAATATTGAGTTATCGTATAGTATTGCTTGGTTAGGGGTGGTGGTATGTACGCATAGATCATTTTTTAACAAAGCATTAAAAAGAAATATTGTACGGTATAGAATTACACAGTATCCATAGATATATAATCTATCACTATTTTTACATAAATAATATAAAAATGAAATCACCAGTCATACATATTATTGGACTCTATACCATTTAGTCTACACAATACTTATTCAGCGACATTTCAAATGAGAAACTTCTTCCTGGTAAAATGCTGTAAATATATGTTAAGTAAAAGCACTTTAAGTATGATTCGTTGCTTAACAAGTCAGGGAAGAATGTCAGTATATTGACGGAATAAGAAGGAAGTACCATACTTTGTCTTCCTTTGTTCTGTTTGACCTTAAAGGAACGCTAGTGTATTATAATAAAAATGTGTCATAAAATTTTGTTGATGTTATTTGTGAAAGAATTGTATAATATAACTATGCCAAGTTATTGTTATATTAGTATATGTATTCTGTAATTTGTGTATGCGCAGGTGACCTGATTCTACAATAAAGATTTAACATAAATTCTGTTCAGTTTTCGTAGTTTTATATAAATTTTAAAATTCGTATGTTTTCATAAGGTGCTAATCGTTAATTCTTGTAAATGACGTTTGTCCGTTTAAACAATATACATTGTAAAAGAAATAAAGCCACGTAAAAAGCGTACACAATGAATGACACATGTTTGTCATCGCAAGACAGGGTACACATTACAGTGATTGTGTTTACATACTCTTGACACCAAAATACATTTGGTTTGGCCTTCAATAGGAATTACCATAAACATTCTAAAAAGAGAACATAGATTGTTTTAAACCTTATCTACATATATTCTAATATCCGCACTATTTTTGTATTGACCCGTCAATTATGAATACATTATAGCATTTATTTTATATATTCGATCCCATTTCGGGTTTTTCCGTTTCGTTTACGAAAATTAATATGGAGAATATAACTTATGTTTTGAAAGTCGTACATCCGATGATCCGCAATACAATTCGTTTAAGTAATTGCTTGATGTGCGAGGAGTCTGTGGTTCGATCCCCACTGGTGCCATTGTTTTGGACCTACTCTTAATTTTTGCAGTATATTTTAATGGAAATGGCCGAGTGCTTGCATAATTGTCTAAACAGATATTTTTGTCGATTTGTATTGTTTTGCGGCATTAAAATGACATTTACTGACTTTAATCCAAATGAATTTTAATTATTAATTATTAAACCAAGTTATTTTTTAAATAAAAGAATATGGAGTTCTTACAACATGTAGGACACTTAGAAATGTTGCCCTATTGCGCTATAACGCCTAGTACAATGACTTCGCAGATACAATTAAATCAAATCACATTTCGCTGAGAACAGCTCACGGAACATCCAGAAAATCTATCGAAGATTAATATATTACATTGAGCGTATAACATGTATCATCAGTATGCAATTGACAGGTTAATAAAATCAAACAAAAATGTCAATTTCCGATAAGACTTATTCCCGAATTAATTTTTTTTCCCGGTACAAACAAACTTTTACAAATACAGCTTTGAAATTAAGCGCAACAGCTTGACTTATCTTTTGTGACCGATAGTGCACCGAAAAGATTTAATGTTAAAAGTTTGTTTGTATCCGGGGGGGGGGCTAGCTTGGAAAAAACCCACATTTGACACTTTAAGCCAAATGGAACTTGTATTATGCTCCAGAAAGCACAATTTTCAGTGTTAAGGTCATTGTGATCCTAATATTTGATCTAATGACCTTAAATCAATAGGGGTCATGTATTGGGCATGGCTGTTCATCCTATGAATTTTACAGCTGTAGGTTGATTAATACGTAAGTTATTGAGAAGAAAACCGTTTTGACCTTGTGAACCAAAAATTACTAGGCGTCTTCTACTCAATATTGACAATAATCAATGAAGATTGGACACTGTTGGCCAAGTGGAACTTCAGTTAATATTCTCCAGAAACCACACTTTTCAGTGTAAAGATCATTGTGATCCTGATCTTTGACATTTTGACCCTAAAATCACTAGAGATCATGTATTGGAAATGGCTGTTCATCCTATCAAATTATACAGCTGTAGGTTGATTAATACTTAATTTATTGAGCGGAAACCGTTTTTCAGTTTTAAGGTAATAGTAACCTTGACCTTTGACCTTGTGACCCCTTAATCAATAAGGATCTTCTAACCTGTATGGACAATCATCCTATGAAGTTTGAATATCGAGGGCTAAATGGAACTTAAGTTAAGCTCCGGAATTGTTTACCGTTTTAAGGTAATATTGACCTTGATCTTTGACCTTGTGACCCCAATATCAATAGGGGTATTCTACCCAATATGGGCAATTATCCTATGAAGTTTGAATATTGTGGGCCGAATGGAATTATATTCCAAAATAATAACTTGACACACAGTTATGCTCCGGAAACCAAATTGCTAACGGACGGACGGACAGACAGACGGACGGAGGCCAATGGGTATAACATAATATGCCCGAAATTCCTTCGGACATATGAAAAGTATCACTAAAATATATATAAACATTAAAAAGTTCTTCTTATATTCTCAGCGAGCCACATTATTTCAAAAAGTATCCATGAAACAACCATCGATGTACTATTTTGACATTAAAGTATAACCTCCCCTTTTAAACTGTTGACCTCAGACCTGGCTTTTACGTGTGATAAGTTTTCTTAATGCGCCACAGAAGTATACCTAAGCATTTCAAAATTCATTCATGAATGATAGAAATGATGATTGGATACTTTTACAAAACTATAAACCTAAGTAGTCCTAGAGTGACCTTGATCTTTAAGCTACAAACTCATCAAGAACCAAATATTTAACAAAATATGTCACTGAATGACAAAAAGACTTGAACTTGACATGACTATCAATTCATTATCATATAATGACTTTTGACCTTTGGGCTGCTGAACTAAATTTTGTTCATTACATGTATATATAATCTTATATTAATGCGTTATAATGTTTAAGTCTATCCATGAATGACAAAGCTATGCACAAATAAAGCCAATTTATTTACATATACATTGTACATGTATCATATTTGACATACAGGTGTGACATTGACCTTTTAACTGGCAACCTTACCTCTATACGAAACACATCGTCATTGTGGCATAATAATTTTCAAATCAATCCATCAGTATAGGACACAATACATCAGTGCTTTTAATGAAATTTTTCCTTTGAAGTCAGAGTGTGACCTTTACCTTTGAGCTTCAGACCTAGATCCTGCACATGATACATTGCCCCAATATTGTACACATTTATACAAAAATATTTAAAATCCATCCAAAAAATGACAAAATTATGGACCGGACAAAGTTTGGCTGGAAAGACAGAAGGACGGACGGGAAAAAATAAATAAATAGAAATAAGTAAAATAAATAACACATAGATTTGTGAGTAACAACAAAAATGTCACCCCTCGTAAAAATACTGTTACCCTCGGCGTTACAGTATTTTCTTCGGGATGATATTTTTATTTTTGTGTTATTAACATATTAGTAAACTACGGAATGCCGTTAGGGCCATCGCCTATGAATGTGTTGATCTAAAACGCGATAGTCGATAGTACGATGGTGAAAACGCGAAATCACGAAACTACGATGGTGAAAACGCGAAAGCACGATGATGAAAACGCGATAGTACGATGATGAAATCGCGACAGTACGATACTACGATGATGAAAACGCGATAAACTATCGTGTTTTCACCATCGTACTGTCGCGTTTTCACCATCGTAGTTTCGTGATTTCGCGTTTTCATCATCGTACTGTCGAGTATCGCGTTTCAGATCAAACCATTCATAGGCGATGGCCCTAACGGCATTCCGGAATGCCGTTAGGGCCATCGCCTATGAATGTGTTAATCTGAAACGCGATAGTCGAAAGTACGATAGTGAAAACACGAAATCACGAAACTACGATGGTGAAAACGCGATAGTACGATGATGAAAATGCGATAGTACGATGATGAAATCACGACAGTACGATGGTGAAAACGCGATAGTACGATGATGAAAACACGACAGTACGATGATGAAAACGCAATAGTACGATGGTGAAAACGCGATAGTACGATGATGAAAACACGACAGTACGATGATGAAAACGCGAAATCACGAAACTACGATGGTGAAAACGCGACAGAACGATGGTGAAAACACGATAGTTTATCGCGCTTTCATCATCGTAGTATCGTACTGTCTCGTTTTCATCATCGTACTTTCGCGTTTTCATCATCGTGCTTTCGCATTTTCACCATCGTAGTTTCGTGATTTCGCGTTTTCACCATCGTTCTATCGACTATCGCGTTTCAGATCAACACATTCATAGGCAATGGCCCTAACGGCATTCCGTAGTAAACACAACTATTATCCCACATTTTTGTAATGAGCCAGTTGGAGTTATTTTAATGAACAAAGAAATTAAACTCTGTTTCATAGGAAACAATATTTTTAACAGTAAAAGATCTGGTCTCTAAATAATAAAATGGCTGCCATTTATTTCTCAATTCAGTCGAAGGGCTCTACGAAGGGTCATTACCAGAGTGATAAAGATAGCCAGAACAAGAGTTACATAATTATTTTACAACAGTACAGTTAGTGCATGGGAATATACAGTTATTGCGTGGGAATATACAGTTATTGCGTGGGAATATACAGTTAGTGCATGGGAATATACAGTTATTGCGTGGGAATATACAGTTATTGCGTGGGAATATACAGTTATTGCGTGGGAATATACAGTTATTGCTTGGGAATATACAGTTATTGCGTGGGAATATACAGTTATTGCGTGGGAATATACAGTTATTGCTTGGGAATATACAGTTATTGCATGGGAATATACAGTTATTGCGTGGGAATATACAGTTATTGCGTGGGAAAATACAGTTATTGCATGGGAATATACAGTTATTGCGTGGGAATATACATTTATTGCGTGGGAATATTCAGTTATTGCGTAGGAGTATACAGTTATTGCGTGGGAATATACAGTTATTGCGTGGGAATATACAGTTATTGCGTGGGAAGTAATAGAAAGAGCACCGAAACACGAGGTTATCTGATTTGTACGAGGGGGCGTAGCCCCCCGAGTATTAATCAGATTTCCGAGTGTTTTGGTGTTCTTTCTCTTTTGTATCATAGTCAAACATAAAAACACGTTCCCTGTTGTTACAATATGAAACCCCGGCAAAAATGAACCAATGAACGAGCATCTAAATATGACATTTCTGTCGATTTCACTTTCACTGCCGTCACAATATGTAAACCCCAGCAAAAATGAGCCAATCAATGGGCATGCTCTGGAGTGCGGGTAACTAATACCCGCACTCCAGTTAACGCACTGTGCATGTATATGTATACGATTTAACCCTGACACATTTTCAACAGAAAGGTCTCCAAACTATGATACAATATACAGTTATTGCTTGGGAATATACAGTTATTGCGTGGGAATATACAGTTATTGCGTGGGAATATACAGTTATTGCGTGGGAATATACAGTTATTGCGTGGGAATATACAGTTATTGCGTGGGAATATACAGTTATTGCGTGGGAATATACAGTTATTGCTTGGGAATATACAGTTAATGCGTGGGAATATACAGTTATTGCGTGGGAATATACAGTTATTGCTTGGGAATATACAGTTATTGCGTGGGAATATACAGTTATTGCGTGGGAATATACAGTTATTGCGTGGGAATATACAGTTATTGCGTGGGAATATACAGTTATTGAGTGGGAATATACAGTTATTGCGTGGGAATATACAGTTATTGCGTGGGAATATTCAGTTATTGCGTGGGAATATACAGTGAATATACAGTTATTGCGTGGGAATATACAGTTATTGCGTGGGAATATACAGTTATTGCGTGGGAATATACAGTTATTGCGTGGGAATATACAGTTATTGCGTGGGAATATACAGTTATTGCGTGGGAATATTCAGTTATTGCGTGGGAATATGCAGTTATTGCGTGGGAATATTCAGTTATTGCATGGGAATATACAGTTATTGCGTGGGAATATACAGTTATTGCGTGGGAATATACAGTTATTGCATGGGAATATACAGTTTTTGCGTGGGAATATATAGTTATTGCGTGGGAATATTCAGTTATTGCGTTGGAATATACAGTTATTGCGTTTATGACGATATATAAACACATGATTCACAGCAGCTGTTACAGACAAATTTCCATTTACCATTGTTTCTAAAATATAACAATTAAATGTATTATAAAGACACGTTATTTGCAACATTAATATAAAACAGTTATATAAGAAGGTTTGCAAGAGAAATGTTCGAAAGCAGCTGCAGTTATAGAAATGGGGAACAGATATCATTGTGCAAATGTCCATACTCAAACACATAACATTAAAAGTCCCCCACTCCTCCCTTCCAATTTTTTTTTCAACTCTAATATAACTTAGAATTGTAACATATCATATATACGCCCAGATTTGGGCGAGAGCATTCACATAAAAATAAAACTTTATATTAATACACCAGTGTATTGGTAGCCATTGTATATAACATACAGAATGTGTAACTTACAGGTATTTCATTTGCTGCATTGTAATATTGTGTTCATTATTAATGTATTAATCAATAAAGACATGCAGGGAACATTAAATACTCTGGACACTTGGACATCGTACCAGTTAGTGATTATTTATCACGGAATATACCTCTATCTCAGTAATTATGACTATATCATCATCGTAAAAAACGTGTTGTTATGGCAACATATCAGTAGCATGGAATATCACAGAAGTACAGTAATATGAATTGATTTGTTGTCTCATCAATACATGTATCGACAAAAGCTTATGGCGAGATTAAATTTACTACTCAAGATCTCAACAAAATTGTTTTATTATTGGACTGGCCTTAACTTTGATTCCATGTAAACATAATTGAATTTCGAGTGGTTTTACTTATGTCTTTTACCATTTTAATGCACTATTTATAATTTCTTGATTACCATTCGAGTTAATATTGCACATCTTGTGTAAATAGTGCGTGCTGTTGATCTGCATTTATGATGCATGCTGAAATAATATATCGTTGATATCCCTCAGCTGTTGCACACCACAAACAATGTTATATATTGGTTATTACACACATGTCCAGGTTCAATACCTCAAATAACAAACTTCGAAACCCTTTGTAAACAGAGAAATTTGATTTGGTTTCTGTAATACCGTGACCGAAGGCAACATGAGTCACCTACAGGCTAGAAAGTAGTAAAAATGGCATCGGTGATAGATTGGAATGTGGCACCGTGATAGATTGGAATGTGGCACCGTGATAGATTGGAATGTGGCACTGTGATAGATTGGAATGTGGCACTGTGATAGATTGGAATGTGGCACTGTGATAGATTGGAATGTGGCACCGTGATAGATTGGAATGTGGCACCGTGATAGATTGGAATGTGGCACTGTGATAGATTGGAATGTGGCACCGTGATAGATTGGAATGTGGCACTGTGACATATAGATTGGAATGTGGCACTGTGATAGATTGGAATGTGGCACTGTGATAGATTGGAATGTGGCACTGTGATAGATTGGAATGTTGCACCGTGATAGATTGGAATGTGGCACCGTGATAGATTGGAATGTGGCACTGTGATAGATTGGAATGTGGCACCGTGATAGATTGGAATGTGGCACCGTGATAGATTGGAATGTGGCACCGTGATAGATTGGAATGTGGCACTGTGATAGATTGGAATGTGGCACTGGGGATATATAGGAATGTAGCACTGGGGATAGATAGGAATGTTGCACTGGGGATAGATTGAAATGTGGCACTGGGAATATATAGGAATGTAGCACGGGGGATAGATAGGAATGTGGCACCGTGATAGATTGGAGTGGGCACCGTGATAGATTTGAATGTGGCACTAGGGATATATAGGAATGTAGCACTGGGGATAGATAGGAATGTGGCACTGGGGATAGATTGAAATGTGGCACCGGGATAGATTGGAATGTGGCACTGGGGATAAATAGGAATTTAGCACTGGGAATGTATAGGAATGTAGCACTGGGGATAGATAGGAATGTGGCACCGTGATAGATTGGAATGTGGCACCGTGATAGATTGGAATGTGGCACTGGGTATATATAGGAATGTAGCACTGGGGATAGATAGGAATGTTGCACTGGGGATAGATTTAAATGTGGCACTGGGAATATATATCAATTTGCCATTTGGGAATGTGGCACTGGAGAAAGATAGGGAATGAAGCACTGGGGATAGATGAAAATGTGACACTGAGGGAAGGTGGGAATGTGACATTGGGGATAGATGGAAATATGGCACTGGGGATAGATGGAAAGGTGGCACTGGATATAGATAGGGAACGTAGAACTGGGGATTAATGACAATGTAACATTGGGGACAATGGAAAATATGACATCGGGGATAGATGGAAACATGGCGCTGGGAATAGATGGGAATGTGGCACTGGGGATATATGGGAATGTGGCACGGGGGATAGATAGGAATGTGGCACTGGGGATATATGGGAATGTGACACTGGCGATAGATGGAAATGTGGCACTGGGGATATATGGAACTGGCGATATATAAGAATGTGGCACTGGGGATAATTAGGAATGTGGCACTGGGGATATATGGGAATGTGGCACTGGGATAGATAGGAATGTGGCACTGGGGATATATGAGAATGTTGAACTGTGGATATAAAGGAATGTGGCACTAGGGATATATAGGAATGTGGTACTGGGGATAGATAGGAATGTGGCATTGGGGATATAAGGGAATGTGGCACTGGAATAGATAGAAATGTGGAACTAGGGATATTTAGGAATGTGGCTATGGGTATAGATTGAAACGCAGCACTGGGGATATATAGGAATGTTGCACTGGGGAGAGATGGAAATGTGGCACTGGGAATATAATGGCAATATGCCATTTGAGAATGTGGCACTGGAGATAGATGGAAATATGGCACTGGGGATAGATGGGAATGTGGCACTTGGGATATATGGGAATGTGGCCTTGGGGATAGATAGAAATGTGTCACTGGTGATAGATGGAAATGTGGCATTTGGAATATATGGAAATGTGGAAATATATATCCTGGGGTTTCTCTTCAGAAAATGATCGTGGCCGTAAAATGGCCTTTCGATGCCTTTCGGGGTTTTCTAGGCCTATAGCAAAATACATTGACAAAGCAACACAGAATATAAAACCTTCATATGGAGTAAAGCAAGTCGTTGCGGCCGTCAATGTCAAATAAGAAAAATATTTAAAGGAACTCCACTGAGGTCAAAAAGCCTCAAAAGATTAATTTTAATTTCTTACATTGACCAACTCGGGCATTTAAAACAGAAAGATATGCAAAGAAAAACACTTAGTAATAAATTGAAAATCGTATTTGTGCGCTGTATTAGCCCGATTTCAGTGAAAAGCGTTGCAACGCTTTTCAATTTTGGGTCATTTTCACAATAAGAATAATTATTCTGGATAAAAATGATCTGAAATTTTGCACACACGTTATTGTCATAGATCTACATGAAATGGAATATAAAACTTGAAAAGTAATGAACAGTTTCTTCATGTCTAAAAACCTCTGTTGAGCCCCTATAAATTCTTAGTCTTTTTTATTATTTTTATTATTAATTACATGACTTTTTATCATTTAGGGAAAACCCATGTTAACCAGCAGTGTAATTCTGACTGAATTGTAAATGGATATTAGACGGCATTGTCTACTAAGGTTCATATTTTCAAAATTTATTACTAATTATTCATTGACATATTAGGAAAAAACCCCTTCGTTTAGTATCCCATATATGTTCCTGATCTGATAATTAAATTACAAAGACCAAAAAAACAACAACTCTTTAATGTCTTGAAAAAACTTTAACCATTCCTTCAACAAACTACTGTCATTCCACTGCGGATGATCACGTGACCAAAATCGTACAATGGGCTCATCAAAATGGCGGTTTAAACACTCGGTAAAAGCAGTGAAATTGAGGTAAGCATACTATTAACGTTAAATTTATACAGTTTGTGAAGGCAATCCGAATCTTAAGGCAATCCGAATCAATAACGAATTTTTCCTGTTAATTATTTTAAATTTGACCAAATATTTCATGGGGACCGGTATTTTCTTAAAATATAACCCTTTTGCTTTAAATTTATTGATAAACAATCAAAGTTGCAGGCGTTTACATGAATCAAACGTCTACTTGATTTGGACCACTTACAGACGATTTCGCGCACCTGCAAATATATTGGCTTCCCGAGTTGAAAATAATCATTTTGTATTCCACAGGATGGGAGCGAAAAAGAAAAAGGTAGTTTGCAAAATGTAACCTTACTATATATCTACACCAGGAGAAATTTACTGTTGCAAATATTTCTGTTTAGTGTATTTTCTCGTTTAATCTAAAACACGCGCTACAGAAGGCAATGCGAATCAACGAGGCGTGATGACGGGGGCCGTCTCAAGTTCGTAATCAGACTAATACATGATTTTTTTTAATAATAATTAAATAATTTTGTTTTTATAAGTGATATTTCATCCATGAAGGTTGAGTTCTATTTCATTATTTATTTTTTCTTTTCATAATGATATAATAATAATATATATCATGTATAAGAAAGAAAGCTATCTTTGTAATTGCATGCTAACCAATGCATCTGTGATACCACCTCATGGGCTAAATATTATGGCCAAAAGCAAATTAGATGTGACACTTTAAGGAGAAATAAAGTCTGAAAAAACTTTTTTATGTGGTTAAATTTCATTGCCAGATAATTGAAATTCATAAAAACTTGCTTATTTGCAGGTTGAAGATGCTGTTATACTATAACCTTGTGTTAACATAGTTGTTTCTGAATTTTTATAGGTTGAAGCTAGGCCAGCAACATCTAGTCCAGCAGTGCAAACTGCAAAAAAATTGAGAAAGAAATACAGAAGTAGAAGTTCGCCTGGCAAGGCCAAGGATAAGGTGTCAAGAACAAGACGTGCATTGTATGAGGTTAAAGTTAATAAGGTAACTGTTAGAAAAGCTGCTAAAAAATACAATTTGTCCTATGGTTTTGTACAAAGGAGAGTTTTAGGTACTGTAGAGATTGGTGCATGTCATGGTACAGGCACTGTGTTTAACGCCAGTGAAGAGGGAGAATTTGTTGAGTATTTAAGTGAGATGGCTAAAAGAGGTATGGGCTTAAGACCTGGTGAATTTTTAGACAAAGTTCAAGAAGTAGTCATAAAAGAAGGTAGAAAGACACCTTTTAAGAATGGTAGGCCATCATATGATTGGTACAGGCGCTTTATGAACAGACATAAGGATATTCTAGGCATAAGACAAGAATCATTACTAGAATCGTCTAGAGCTAAATTAACAAAGGCCAAATTAGATGACTGGTATAGTTCATACACAAAATTTTTAGTGGAAAAAGATCTAATGAATAAACCAGAACAAATCTGGAATGCAGATGAATCAGGATTTAGTTTGGGAAGTAAAGCTGGGAGGGTGATAGGACCATCAAGGACCTCATTTCCTACACAAGTACCACATTTGGCTGGGAGCTCAAGTAAAGCAAGACTGACTGTGATGTTTTGTGCCAGTGCAAGTGGGTCAATAATGCCTCCTTTCTATGTGTACCCAAAACCCCCTCCTAAAGGTATTAATCCTTTAAGCTGTAGTATTCCTAAAGGAAAAATTGAATATACTGATAAAGGGTGGATGGATGGACCAACATTTGCTAAGTTCCTTAATCATTTTGATTCCCATATTGTAACAGAAAGACCTGTTGTGTTGTTGATTGACTCTGTTAGCAGTCATATTGGTTCAAAAATATTCCAAGAAGCAAGAAGTAAGAAGATTGAATTATATAGAATTGTACCTAACGCCACGCACCTCATGCAGCCTTTGGACAAAGGTGTTTTTGGCCCATGAAAACTCAGTGGTATAAGACTGTAAGAAAACATAATCGTGAAAACCCTGGAATTCCAATAAACAAAGGTAACTTTGCAGAGAAATTAAAAGATGCCTACAATGAATTTTATAGGCCAAGTATTGTTGTGAATAGTTTTGCCTCTTCAGGAATATATCCAGTAAACAGGACAGTCATTTCTGATGATCAGCTAAAAACAGGCTTAATTTTTAACACAGACAGTGAACAATTAGAAAAGGATTCTATACAAAAGGAGTCTTCTGATGATGCTGAATCTCAGTGCCTAAATGAGAAAGTCTTTAACACATATGTCAGTGTACTAAAAAACACCAGTCAAAGAAAAATATGAAAAAACGACAAGCAGAGGGATACAATTTGCATGGAGTTTCCCCTGGGTATGACACATATATATTGCTTAAATCAAGGATTGGTGAAGAATCAAGTTACCAAGAAGATTCTATACAAAAAAAAAGATAAGTCAACAGTTACTTCTAGAGAAGGCTTTGTTAACATTGATCAAATACCAGGTCAAAAGTCAGTTCAAGGACTACAATTATTAGCAGATGCTGCCTCTCGCATGACACCCTGTGTCACTTCAGACTTTGTTCAGAAGAGAAAAGTATCAGAGGAATTCAATGTCCAAGATGTGTCGCCAGTTATGAAAGCCGCACTTGTCATGCCAAAAGTCAAAGAAATTAAAAAGAAGAAACGAATTAGCATACTTGATAATTTGCCTGATAACTTAACTAGTCCAGAGACTATCAGAAAACTTGCTTTGAAAGACATAGAAAAAACTAGACAATTTGCAAACAAGGAAAAAAGAGCTAAAGCAACATATCTTTTAAAATCAAAAAGAAGTAAAATAAACAAAATTTGAAAAAAAAGTAGAAACAGTCTCAACAACCACTGAAAATGAAGAGGAAGCTATGTGTATGGTCTGTGAATTAACATGGAAGGAGGACCAGGATCTTCATGCTTGGTCACACATGGATCCAGTGTGACAAATGTGAAAAGTTGGATTCACGAACATTGCTTACCAATAGATATGAAATATGATTCTGTGACAAATAGAAATATAGACTTCATTTGTCACAAATGTGAAAGAGACAAATAATATGTGAAATAGTGTACAAGTATTGCATATCATCAATATTGTTTTTTAATATTTTTTTTTATTTCAATATGACTTAGATGAAAACATAGACAATGTCAAACAATTTTATGAACATGTTTTTAATAAGTCTAAGCAGCTGTATGCACTAAATCAGTTGTTTACTTCAGCTTGACTTTTGTTTATACATTATGACAGAGTTCTTTGTTAATTGCATACATAAGATGATGATATATAATATATGCATATTTCATCCATGACTATTCCATTTTGGTTTTAATTATTCTAAAATAAATTTGAAAATTAATACTTAACAACTTCATTTTTCATTCTGCTCACTTACTTTATTGTATCATTTTAGGAGAAGGAGGAAATCCGAGTGGAAAATTGTGTAATTAAAGGTTATCATGCCTTTAAAATAAAGCCCCCCATGACATCACCACCAACACAATTGATGGTAGATATGGAATATACAAACATCCATGATATTGATGCATGTCTAGTATGGGTACCTGATTTGAACCAGTTTTGAATCTTGACCTACACAACACTATTACTGATGAAGACAGATATTTCACATTGAAAGACATAGCAGGGTTACCTGTTGCAGTCATGTTCCTCGTACTCTTGCCAGTTCCTTTCAGAAAGTTTATTGAAATGGGTGCGTCTGTGAATTGTGAGGCAAATGATCACCCTCAACCAAGCTTCCCTCCAATGGCCAGCACCCCAAGAAAAGGGTGGAGGTGCTGTTATTCCATGCACATATATTATAAGACATGATAATAAACAACAAGCTATTGATATTGTGAAAGAGGCCCTAATGAACATGAGTGAAGGGAGTTATTAGACTGTCATATTGACCATTTTATTTCTGTGATGTAAAAACAAGTTTATACTCTCAATTTCCCCAAGGGTGCTATTCCACATTGTTTTGACCTTTAATATGTTTAATCATGTTAATTCATGTAATATTATATTCATGTATAAAAAAATTAATAGAAAAAATATTTAATTTTTGTTATGTTGTTATATATACTATAACAATATAACAAAAATAATTATTTTTTCTATTACAGATTTTTTAATGAATGGATACAGTAGGCCTAGGCCTATATTACATGAATAACATGACTACATATTATAGATCAAATCATTGCAAAACTAGCACCTTTGAAATTTGCCATGTAACAAAGTGATTAAAGTGATTAAAGAACGAAAAATGTTTTTTTAAAGTGTCTTTAGATTTTATTTGTAGGTGCAGAGGTTCTGTCTTAGCTTAAACTGTCAAAAATTTGACAGCTAAAGTTATTTTTGAGACTACCCCCAGTTATGATTTGGATTACCTTCACTTGATCCACATTTACTACACAATGGGCTATAAATAGAAACTGTCTCTCTTTCAAAACACACGACAATGAAATGCAGTGACAACATTTCTTGTAAGGTACTGTCATTTGAAAACAAAAACACAAAAACAATGTTTTTAATTACATATTTAATATTAATACGATAGCGAAATACATATATTGATCAGGATTGCCTTCACAAACTGTATGTTAAACTAGGTCGCAAGGAACCCCCTGTATAATCAAAGCACAGAAGTCGCTGAATTTGTTTGGGTCTCAAAATGTCAGAAAGGTGAAGGTTGTGAGATTATAAACCAATTTGTTTTGTATAGTGCCACCAATGCTGTTTCCAGTGTTATAACTAGTAAATTGGCTATAATGATAACTGCAACACTGATATTCAATTCAATGTTGTTTTTTTTGCTTAAACAATTTATAAAAAAAAATGGGATTTGAACTCCAGTGTAACCCCTCGACCACGGTGAAATTTTAAGATAACAGCCTGAAGAAAACCACCTTATTCTAATTTTTTTTAAGTTTGTAACCCGTATCAATTACACGGTAAACCTGTTGTTTAACACTGATTAAAATAATAATGGAGCCTATTAAAAGCATGTTTATCTGTAAAGAATAACACAATATTAAACATCTTCGACCAATCGGTAACTATTTCTTCTTCCTTGAGAATTAATGCGTCCGTCATTTGACAATCTTTACGCAGTGATTTACCCCTTAACTTTTCGGCGTTAGTGTACTTATAAAGGGAAGCAACCGCTTCGAGTTGTTTGGACTACTTTCGGTATTTGCAAATAAGCTCATCAGCGTCTGAAATTTCGCTACCATTATTTGTTTGGTCTGACGACCCAAACAAATAAAAACCACGTACTGTTCTGTTATTGATTACTTTGTAGCTCTCTCTGTTTAAGCATGAAAGTCGAAAAAGTTATTTTGAGTGATGAGTACAATGGACGAACAGGTACTAAAATGCGTTGTTTTCAGGAAAAGAAACGCATTTTGAGCTATATTAACAATGACATCTTGTGCTTATTTGCAAGTTTGCCAGTCAACAATTTCCATCCTTTGTAAAGTTGCATAACGAAGTTGTGCATCTTTTTAAAAAACGAGTACAATGGTCGAATCAATTTAATGAGTACAATTGCCGAACGATTTTATTGCCTGTCCTATTTCGTCATTTTTTTCATTTAATTATGCTTGTTTCTCGTTTCCTGTCTTTGAAATCATACAAATATAATATTTGAAAGTGAAAAGTAGGAAGAAGTACTATATTAAATGAATTCAGTTAGCTTGCTATCAATTTTCATCTTAATAGTATTCTGCTTTGATAACACATGTTCACATCAGCTTAAAACTAAAAGTATTTACAATACAAAAATAAAATAAAAACATGTACATTATATAGAATTTATTTCACCAGCAAAAAATATGTTTCAATTACATACATAAAACTGTCAATTATTTTGAAAATAAAGTCAGTTTTTTTTTGTATTTCAGACGCAGAAAAAGTGGTTCCTTTAAATGAAAAGCATGTTTACGTATATCTATGGAATACATACATGTAATGTATATTTTGAATTTTAATTTAAATATTGCGCTTATCTTATACATTTTTTGTATTATAGTTAAATACTTCATCACACCATATTAAGTAATTCAATATCTTTACAGGATATGGAAATTTCTTATGTGTTTATTTGCGGCATTATGGCAAATCGTATAGAAGACGATCAGCTTCATGTCGACACGAGCAGGTACACAAGAGGAAGGCACCCCATAAATGCTTTAGGACATTGTTTCTAAGTTTTGGCAAATTGCAAAAACATGGGTCTGTAAATTACATATCATACATGAAGTACATTTAGCTGTCTGATATTTCCACAAACGGCTTATGTGGCAAAGATGGAAAGAACACAAAGAAATGGTTACACAAAGAAACAGTATTAAGAAATCGAAATAAGATAATCCTGGAGCAATATATTGCCCTATTATTTGCAGCGGCAAACAATGTATCCTGTGTGTTGAGAAATGAACGCATTACATAATTATGTTCCAAAAAAGGGTTCAATTGAAATACAAAATTTCTTATGAGATCAAATATTATGAAACTCGGTTATAATAGCTCCAACACCGTTAAACACAACATGGAAGTTATATTTACATCAATTATCTGATAGTATTTTTTAAATTCTAATGTGTTTCAGTTGTTTCAGAGCAAACAACCATGGCGGATCAAAACTGCATCAGGCAGGCAGTTCGCGACAAAATCTGAACTTAAGCAACACAAGTTATTCACTCAATAAACTTTATTGTCGTTTCTGCACGTGACAAACATGACAAAAATATCATATATGGCCAAAACAAAGTCTGATGACCTAATAAGAAGCACTTTTGTGACAATGACTAGAACAAACAATAAAGTTTTAGTGAGTTTGCTTTGATATTATACACTTTGATCAGTGATCACTCAAACCCCGACTATATGTAGGCTCTTCTACAAGTACATTTGTGTTTCTTTTTGCCGGAATGGGAAGAAAGGTGATCAATCGGCATTGCCCTAGTTCGAAAAGCTTTGGGCAGATGCTGCAAGGTAGAGTGGGTTAGCATGGAAAAACATGTGTTGCTCAAGTTCAGATTTTGTCGCAAACAAACTGCCACATTCCTCTCACTGATGCAGTTTTATTATTATTATTATTATTATGATGATGATGATGATGATTATCATCATCATCATCATCATCATCATCATCATCATCATCATCATCATCATTATTATTATTATTATTATTATTATTATTATTATTATTATTATTATTTAACAGGCATTGTTTGCAATATCAACAAGGTGGTGTCACAATCACTTAAATACACATCTAGAAAAATAAACGTACGTTCTAACACTATATTCAGATCAGTGATTTGAAAATCATATTCAAATGAGCAACCGAGTATCCAGGTAAGCGGTTTTAGCAATGATTCTGATGTGAATGAGGCAATAGTATTCTGGTGAGTAAATTAGGCAATTGTATTCAGGTCAGAAATTCAGCAGGTGAGAGGACTTAGCCATGGTATTCAGGTGAGAAACTTAGACAATGGTTAACAACTGATGAATTACACACAAAAGATAAATGAACAAGAATAATACAGCAATGCACTGGGAAATTGTAAAATGGCAAAGAAACATATAAAGTTAACAATGGTGGCTTTGTACAAAGAGATATAAACAGAACTATCAACATGAAAACTATTTTGACATACAAGGTCACAATTACTATGACCTTTCACCCCTGAACCCCAAATGCAATAGTGGACATTTACAGTCCAAAGTAAATGCACCTATGAATTAAAGAGTCGGAAGCCTATGGGTTGTCGATTTTTTTATTCGTTTGAAACCGCTTTGGTATACAAGGTCAATATTCTCTTTGAGTCTGCAGCGCCAAAATTAAAAGGCATCATCTACTGCCAATGACCAATGCTCCTATAGATAAGTTTAAGCGTCAAGGACCGTTGTAAGATATGACCATCCTTATGAATTACCTCCGCTTTGAAGAGTATTCAAATAGGCTAGAATTATTGATAAATACATTGAAACTTAGGGTCATGATTTGCCACTCGTTTACATAAATTTTGGGGAATCTTTTAATTAGGCTATGTAGGAAATTTGTCAAACATATGCTAAAAATGGGTGGGGTATGGTTACATTTATATTCATTTTTCATATATTTTGGATAGAAACATGTCGATTGTTAGCTGAATTTTACATTTCGTTTCTTACTAAAAATTAATTGGAAAACATTTTTCATAAGAATGATATTGTAGATTATTTAAAGCTTCGTTATTTCTGAAAAAGAGCCCTTCTAACGTCTAAGATTAAATTCCGAAAAGTGGCCAAAATTCGATTTCCGTACGGTGAAGTATGTTTAAATTTTGCATACACATTGATTCTCCACTAAACATTCAAATTAGCCTGTAAGTAATAGTGAATAATTGACATTTGCGAATAGTTACCCAGACACCTTTTTTAGTTGGTTCAACTCATGTATAACATTGAACACATACTGGTTCTTTTAACATTTCACCAAAAAACTTGTAATATTTCCTGAAATTAAGTTACCAAGAATTCGAGATTTGTGCAAAAACAGATACGTTACCATTTTTCCAATTGCTTTCAGAGACTAGATAGAAATAATTAGCATGAATATACACGATTTAGAAATTTATTATCATACTTTCAGCATTATAGCACCAGTATATATTACAAAATATTATGCATTAATATGCATTTAAAAAAAATCAACATCTATGAATAGCTTGTGAACTGAAGCTGATGAAAATGTTACTTAATAATCAGACTTGTTTATTCCAAATACATGAGTTACTTAAAAAAGCATTATCTATTATCTATTGACAAAATGTAGCTCGAATTTACTTAACAGTATAAATTTATTCCGCTAAGTGGAAACAAATATTAAATCATAGTAACGTATCTGTTTCACAGTTCTTCTATGAACAAACGTATGAACAATCCTGAACACATTGACAGATATCCATAAAGTTTTTTAAACAACTGACCAATAAATAATATGTCTGAACCAGTACTTTTAATATTAAACAAAACACACAATATCATTTAAAGTTTTTTTTAGGTTTTATTGTTTTATGTGTAGCTTCAAATAGTCAAATACCATTGTGACTTTAAGAAACAGATTGAACTTAACAAGAACATTTGAATAAAGACACTCATCTATTAGAATATGTATTAGCTAGATTAATGTGTTTCATAGACTAGTGTGAATTGACATTCTGTTGTCTTTTTGGTTCATCTGCTGTTCAATTGTCTTTATTTTTTCTATATACTTTTTCTTTATATACTGGTACTATCTCGATCCTTGATTTTGTCATACTTCGTGATATGAGTAAGCCGTAACATGTATTTGCTTATCTACATTAAACAAAATTATATCAGAAACAATGGTACCGCTTAAAGAAAACCAACTTAGTAAGAATTAATCCATATATATGTGCACCTCCAAGATTTTGAGCTATATGCAATTAGTCCATCCCTACCATAGACAGAAAATCTTGATACGACCCTGACTAAAATTTAGAAACTAACGGGCATTCATTTAAAAATACTTTAATATGTTTTTTTCATTAAGTTACAGTGCTGTCATATATTGCCTAACCATATACATGTATTACTTATTTCGTTGAAGATTTAGTTATATATATTAAACAGTACTCAAATCTCTTTCTAAACAGATACGTTACTATGATAAACAGATACGTTACCAGAAGTTATACAGTCCTCTACATTTTATTTTTAATACCAATTTTGCAAATCAAAAAGATATCAACATATATTTATTCCAGGAAATAAAACAGTAAATCTCTAATGTTTCTTTCCTGTTTTTCAACATTTTATTTTCTAGAAAACTCAACTAATCCTTGAATTTCAAATATCTGATTCATATTTTCAGTTTTCCAATAAAATCGAGATCAAAGCATCATTTCTCGGCTACACGTACGTTATTCTGTAAATTTTTACATAAAACCATTTCAAAATTGAGCAAAATCGTCAATTAAGATTCAAACAATAAATATTGGTAACGTATCTGTTGGTAACGTATCTGTTGGTCAAAAAACTAAAATATATCAGATATACACACATGTTTGCCAAATATATTGAAATATTAATTTTTGTAAAGCATATATTTGAATAATGCATAAATGCGATCCTACTTTTAAGTACTGGTAATGATAAATGTTTCTCAGTGGGATATCATGGTAACGTATCTGTTTCATTTTAAAGTATAATCTAAATTGCCTCATCATTGCAAAGTCATTGTGGTTCTAGCATGTATATTGTCGTCAAAATTATTTTTGAATAATGAAATATGATAAAACTTGAGTTCAATAGCAAACTATTAATATGTTACAAGTTCATATTACTCTTACTCAGGTTTACCTGAAGTGTGGTAACGTATCTGTTCAATATATGAGGGACATGCATTTCAGCTGGTAACTTTTTTTCAAATTCACTGTAGAAAACAATAAAAATCGCTCACTTAGACATTTAAACTAAAACTTAATACTAAAGCAGTTTTTCTTCAACACATGTTTCAGGTGAAAATATGTAAAACCAACAGTAATATGGGACCCAAGCCTGGGGACATTACATAATGGGTTATACAGCACCTTTGCATGATAATATTTTCGTATAAATCCAACAGACTAAGTCATTAATTTGAATGCTTTACATACATCACTATGTAATGAAGCAATAGAACGCCCAAAAAGTATTTTTCAACTGCAGTGCAACAAAATATACTCGAGGGACAAAATATTTTCTAATTTGCACGTTTAGTGGAGAATCAATGTACAGGTTTCCTTTAATATATATATATCTAGTCAATTCTTCAGTTCCTAATAGTGCCCGTTAGGATGATCATCATATATACATTATCTATCATTTGCCTAAATCATTATGGAAATTTTATTTTGAAATTTAAACACATGTCTAGTTAACATTTCTAAAGAATTTAAAAAAAAGGATTTCTGAGGCATAATGTGCCTTTAAACATTTTAAAGGTTTGATCGGAACATGTATTCAGTGTTTCTTAAAACGTACACGTACATTCCAATGCATCCGGAAAACACGCCAACAAAATGTATATAATTATAGATCTATATGTTATAGGCCCAGATTAAGTATCCGGTTTTATTGAGTCTAGAAGAATAACTATAGGACTAGCAAGATTTAAATCACATAATGATACAGTAAACTATTCAGTGACCTAGATATTTAGGTACTACGTCACTACTTGTTGGCATACGTCACGACCTTCAGAGAGGATGGGGACTACTAAGTCATGAATTATATTAAGGTATGTTTATCATTTATTAGCTTTGTTCATAAGCACCTTAAAGCAAAGGTTAAAGCAAAGGTTTTGGTTATTAATCTAAATAATCTAGAGACTAGGTCAAATCACATTTGATTTCAAGTAGATTTACATGCATTGAATACCGTTTAGCAAAATTCAGTGTAGGTTATATTATATGTTGTTTTGGGTTTGGAGTGATAGATATATTTAGTCTATATGTGGATTTCCTGTCAAAATTTTATATCACCCGAGCCGTTAGACGAGGGTGATATGTTATCTTGGCAGGTATTTATATCCACATTTATCACTCCAAAACCAAAATAATAATTTTATTACCCTTCCCCTGCCGAGTTTTAAAAGACGATTTTGAAATAAATCATTGCTATTTCAAATGAAACGTCGAAATAAGATTCCCTTTAGGGTACCCCTTCACCACGACATGACGTCACATAAATACATGACGTATTTTCTTTCGAACCTAACAAATGTAAACAAGAGAAAAGGAGTAGTCTGTTGAACGCACTTTTTTGGAATTAATATCAAACTTTCACAATGTCATATTTGTTTTCAATACTCATGAGAATATGTATGTATATATGTATGATTACTCTATTTTGGTAAATATTTATCATTTGACAGTGACGCGTAAAAATCAAACCGTACGCGCATCGCCACAGCGCATGTTGTTTACAATGTGGGGTACCCAACCGGGAAATTTAGTGTGTATATTACCCGTTTGGCTCGATAATATCAATTTCTTTCGGGTGATCAATATCCAATTAAAAAGGCGGAAAAAATCTGGAAGGGTAATAAAATACAACTGATCTACTGTGCCAATGCTGCGAGGACATTTCAACCAGCGATGAAAAGCAGCTGTTTAAAAGTAATTTCAACATTAAGTACAGGTTAGTGTTTGATAGCATTATTTCTGAATAACCAGACTTTTGTTGTTGGTGTGACATGTTGTTGTTGTTCAAAATATGTCTATGATAACTGCCGTAGATCTATAAACAGATCTGCAGATGCTCTAAGTTCAAGATGTCACCATTAACATGATTAAATGTTGAATTTTGCTTAAACCGGTGCTAACGGGCGTGATTGTAATTTGCACTTTCCATTACCGTCCATGAACAGACTCAATCACACCGAGCCTGCAACAATTTTTTTGTCGTTTTGAGCGTTGTTTTTCTCAATTTTAGCATTTTACAACCTACAATCTGCCTTGGTCAGCATATTTCTTAGATTTAATTTTCACTTTTTTTTCCGTCACTGTAAACAGGGTACGAAAATAGTGAGTACTAAGTCAATAATTTCAATAGGTACAACCTACGGGAGTTACCTCCCTTTTGAACATATAAAACAGATCTATAAATTATGGTGGCTGATTTGGAACGCTTTGGTAGCACTCCACACTAAATTTCAAGTTTCTGCCGTCAATGTCCTACAAGCAATATGTCTGATAAATCTGATCCCAAACTACACAACCTGGAAAAAGAAAACACATTTTGTTAAGAACATATATGTCATACCATTGCAAATATGTAATGAAATCATCCCATGTGCAACAGTCAGGCAGTTAAAAAAATTCCAATTCATTCCGTAAAAGCCAAAAATCTATAGTGGTCCGAGACCCAAAACAACATTTTTTCGTCCCTCCGGCAAAAAATACCTGCAAATATACGGTCTACAAAAACTCTGTCACTGCTTTAGCAACTCCCTATGCATGCAAAAAATCACAAAAGAAATAGGTGCTTGGCCTTGTAGATTTTTTGCTATTGCTGAAAGTTTGTACCCCCCTGTAAAATTACTTGTTTTTCATCGAGCATGCTGTTTAAAAGCAATGTTTACAAACAATGGCGACCTTGACATACATATTTATCAGCATGTGATTTCTAACCATGTTTTTCGAATTTGCAATGATCATATTACATGTCACAAAAACAAATTTCATGCTGAAAATGCATTTTAAAGACAACCAGTCATTTAAATCCACAATAGTCACTATATCCATGAAATCCTCCCTGGCCATTCGAAGCTGTGGCTTCATTTAGTGTGGTGTGCTGCCTTTGGTTCGTCGCGTTGTCGATAGCGAAATGGCGCGTTGTCGGACTTTTATCTTGTCATCCTGTCGCTAACGAAGCACGCCAAACGACGCGTTGTCGTGAGGCGTGTTGTCGCGATGTCACATTGTTGCCCGGCTCAAATTGAAGGATTGGCTTATAAGCATCGCGACAACGCTCCGCACGACAACGCGCCGTTTGGCGTGCTTCGCTTGAAACAGGACGACAGTGCGACAACGTGTCGTTTGGCGCGTTTCGCTAGCGACAAGACGAAAAAGCGATAACGATATAGGTTGTATTGTCGCTATCGACAACGCAACGCAAAAAGTGTACCAAATCAGCCTCCATAATATATAGATATGTAATTGTAATTGTATGTAATTTTATGAAATCAAAACATCTCCTTTTGAAATCTCAAATTTTAACTCTGCATAGTATTCTTCACCATCATGAGTTTTTATATTTAAAGACGTACATTTCTGTTTGTATTTTCTTTTTTGTTGCGCTGAGACTCAAATCCGTACACCTGTTACCACTGCCTTCACACGAATCACGTGATGATGTTCTTATCACATGATTGTGTCCAGTAAGAAATCGTTGAACAATTGTTTTATCTGTATAATAAACAGCGACATTATATAAATTTGAGCTCTGGTGTCAAGTCTGTCGATATGATTGAAAATAAAATTGTTAACTGTAGAATCGACATTATTAATTTCTTGCATGATTTCTCTTTCGAAAGAGGCCATTGTTTGGGAAAACCGCAAGACTGTGTGTCGGTATTTAGACTATGTTTGTTCAATTATGTTTTAGACAAACAGTTATTCCTGCGTCAGATTTAATTGAAATCATAACGATGTTTTCTATGTAACATGTCACAGCTACAGTTATAAGATATAGAAATGGGAAGAGTCTTATAATTATCTAAATATACAGGATGAAATTTCATATTTCAGAAAATACACAAATAATTTCCAAACAAGAACACAGCATTGATTTAGTATACCCGCAAGTTTGAACCGTCACATAAGATACTTCGGTAAATAAACCCATAACTATACAGTGCTATGTCCATGGCGACATGACTGTCTTAGTGTTTTCTTCACGAAATAAATGTCTCGCAGAATAAACATTATAAATTTCCTTTGAAAACTATCTACTTGTGTCGTATTCGTTTTTAATCTGTATTGCTGTTTAAATAATGATTTACTATTGAAACAAAAGTGCATTTTATCCTCTTATCCTCTTTATTTATTTATATTACTTACTTTTTTATTATTGTTTCGCTGCCATAAATTACTTTTACTAAACTGTTAAAAAGTCATTTGTTTCTATCTTAAAAATCTTTATTAAACATGGGCCTATCAGGTTCATAAACATAAATTACAAAAAAGGTTAAAAACCCGACCCCTTTCCAATAGATTCAAAGTTGAAACACTTTGTTACCCTTATTGGAATCAATTTAAACATTTTTGTAGACGTTTAAATTAAAAAAAATGTCCTTTACAAATTTAACAAATGATGAGCACACATGAATTAGTTGAAGTTTTGAAGGCTTCTAACTAACAATTATATTGGTTTCAAAGGTAGATCAAAAACGATATTAATACAGCTAAGAAAGAAAGAAAAAAGAAGAGATTTATATGTACTCAATAATGCATCAAAGGGAGACGATTCTTTATGACAACTGTATAAATAATACAAGTAGGTATTAGGTTGGATTTTCATTTTCTTGGATAAAGCATTAGGAACCTATCATTTTTCATCGGTTTATACTTTGAGTCATATAATCTTAAACGAGTATTTTGATGAAATTGAAAAAGCCATTGTTTATGGTAATTTCAAACATCAGTTATAATGATGTTAACAGATGTCATTTTATAGTATTTTAAATTTACATTTTGTATTTATGTTCTTGTATAACATATATGTATTTAAGAAATATCACAGGTTGTTTACAACACATGTTATAAATGCTCTTAATCATAACGTTTTATTTTACTTATTAAAGAAATAAACCAAACATAATGTTCAGTCTAATGCATATATATTGCACATTGACTATAATAAATTTATATAATACGATAGCATGCTTATGACAATAAATCAAAAATAGCGTACATATGAGCCGCGCCATGACAAAACCAACATAATGGGTTTGCGACCATCATGGATTCAGGGCTTACCAACCATATAACAAGTAGAGAAACTGATAGCGAACAGCATGGATCCTGGCCAGACTGCGGGATGCGCAGGCTGGTATGAAACCATGCTGGTCGCAAACCCATTATGCTGGTTTTGTCGTGACGTGTCTCATATATCCACTGTTTAAGTATTCTAGAGACTGTTACATAAGGTAGAGAAATGTTATTAAATAATGTATTAAAATAATATGAATCTAACACACTGTTTCAACAAACAACAACTGTTGAAGCCATAATAACCGTTAAAGAATCAGCTGGGCTTCGGGCCATATACCTTCCTCAGTCTGACCAATCAGTCCGTAAACTTGCATATTGCCCTCAGGGCCATGTATCATTTGTTAAATAAAACCATAAAAAATTGAGTTACAGGATCTTTATTAGTTAAAGTGAAAACGGCAAATATGGTAAGTCAATAAAAGAGAAATTGATTTTCAGGATAAAATGCCCCTTAAAAGCATTGCAAATTTAAACTTTTCAAGGGAATAACTATGATAGCTTGTTAGAAATTTACCTTAACAAAGGTTAACAAAGAAGTAAGAATAAAATGTTGGGGCATTATTAAGCAAAAATAAATTAAAAGGTTACTTGTCCTTAGAAATGCGTTCCAAGTTATTAGTTCATTAAAATGACTTTGAGAAATTGGCCTAAGTAAAAAAGGGGCATAACATTGCAAAAATGATTATTATTTTTAGGATTATTTGACTTTTGTGTTTCACTGAAACTGCCTATTATAAATTTAAATGGCCATTTTCTAGTCTGTGTTATTTTCTGTCATTTATAAAAATTCCGGCGTATTTGTAACAAACATGAAAATAAGATTGCCAATGTCTTTTAATGATTGTTTTTCAAGCTTTAATAGAACAATAACATAATGCATTCTGCCAATACTCACTGATTCTTTTTCATAATGCCGTATACAAAATATTTCAAAGAACCAGTGAAGGATATAATTTTATAAATATTCCGGAAAGAACAAAAACCATGTGGCATTGACTTTTATAATTTTAGATTCGCAACAAACGATAATAAGATAATTTTGATATTAAAAATCTATTCTTATGGTTATAAAAATAAAGACCTTTTCCAAGTTACTTATTTCATAGATAAATAGATGTGTGTTTATCTTTATAGTTCCAGCGCCACTAGGGCGTAACATATTTATCAAGCAGGGTGCATATGTTGTATATACAAGCGGCACTTGGCTGTGATATCATAAATCACCAGGGTTTATAACATTACATCATATTACATCATTTTTGTACGTTGCCAAATTATTTATGGTCCGAATTTTGTCATGGATCATCCTAGGGACTTTATTGGTCAATCATATGCCTAACTGATTTGATACTCGATCCATAGTCCTACCAGTAATTCAGTTAATAACGAATTTCTGTGAACGTGTTTCACAACTTGTTTTTATTTTGTGACTTTTTTTAAATATTTGATAAGCAGAGTATGAATTAAAAAGTATCAAGTTGAAACTATTACTTTACCAGCTTAAATATATTGGTGTGATGTACGATTTTTTGAGAGTGCATTTTTTGCCGACACAAATAGTATACAGTCATGTACATTCAAAAGAATTTTTACTTTTTATGCCTTTACATTTTTTTTTGAAATTACATATATTTATATTGTTGTTTTTCTTTGTCTTGGTAATGCTTATATCAAAATGATTTTTAATGAACCAGTATCTTGCAATTAATTATATTATTATACAACCATTTTTCTAAACTACAGAATCCTTACATTTTTTTGAAACTTAAAATATCTTTTGGGTATTGTTTATTAGCAGAGACATAGATACATTATCTATATCTCTGGTATTTGCAAGATAGTACGATTTAACTGCCTGGTAAAATTTTCATTATTAAGAATCTAACGAAAATGGTAATCATGATCAGTAACCCAGCAATATGGTCTACTATTAAAACAAAGCGTTAACCTTATTATAGTAAACATTTTTATTAATTTCACCATCCTTTTATGTAATATTTTATTCAATTACACAAAATTTTGGCAATTTAAATCGAGAAGGATTAAGATCATTATATCCCTCTATCATTGTACTTAATCGTATCGGCATTGTCCACCGTGTCCAATGACGTCATCCAAGGGCGACAACTTGAATACGTTCTTAAATCAAAGGGTCTATATACCATCATGGCATTTTTGTAGTGAATAAGCTTTTATAGTTTCTTTGAAAGTGAACATTAACGAAAAGGTTTACCAACACCGATTCACAGTGATGACAAAGCTGACGAGACGGGCAATCGCAATAGCTCCACTTGTTTTCTTCACTATCTAGAGCTTAAAAGAATGTGACTATAAAATACTTGAAGAAGTAATCTTACTTACGATATGGAGGGTAACTCATGTAATACTATTGGCCTTCCCAAAGATCGAATTAACTCCCCTGAATTAAACTGCTTATTCCCACACTTGATAAGGCTGGAGATATAAATGACTGATGCATTATCACATTATGAGACATTGTAATCAGTTTTATATTAGGCTGTTTTGATGAGTTATGTACATATTCTAATGAAAATATGCCTTTAGCTCACTATCAGATAGTTTGTCTGGTTGAGTAACGTTGGCTGTTCGCCGATCGACCCGCCGTCAGCCACAACTGTTTTAAATGACAATATCCCTTAATTTGAAGAGATATTATCAGATAACAATATATTCCTTGCATATACAATAGTTGTACCAGAATTATGTAATAGAAAGAGCACCGAAACACGAGGCTATCTGATTTGTACGAGGGGGCGTAGCCCCCGATTATTAATCAGATTGCCGAGTGTTTTGGTGTTCTTTCTCTTTTGAATCATAGTCAAACATAAAAGCACGTTCCCTGTTGTCACAATATGAAACCCCGACAAAAATGAACCAATGAACGAACATCTGAATATGACATTTCTGTCGCTTTCCCTTTCTCTGCCGTCACAATATGTAAACCCCAGCAAAAATGAGCAAATCAATGGGCATGCTCTGGAGTGCGGGTAACTTATACCCGCACTCCAGTTAACGCACTGTGCATGTATATGTATACGATTTAACCCTGACACATTTTCAACAGAAAGGTCTCCAAACTATGATACAATCAAATGATACCGGTTCATTGCATACCTCACTCGCGAACATAAAAATATTTTTTTTAAAAGTGCAGTTTTTGAAAATATCTTGCCTCACTAACCCGCAATACCAATAACTATTTTTTTTTTAATATCTCACCATTGTAATAAACACGCGTCATATGTGGTCACATGACCTGAATATGAGACTAGACGTGTATAAACACTGCAGCCTCACACCCCTGTCAATGTTTACATTTTTTCACAGAATTTCTGAATGTAAATTACATTTCTTCCACATCTGTTTGCAGCCAATCTGTTACTACCTCAGGGAATTGTTTTTAATAATTTCTGACATGACAACAGTCACCATGACATTAAAAAATAACGGCATTACTGCACTCGTTAAAGCGTCCTTTCAACATCTATAATTGATTTTTTATTTATTTATTTATTTATTTATTTATTTATTTATTTATTTATTTATTTATTTATTTATTTAAACACCTACACTAATTACAAGTTGGTAATGAACTTTACGCGTGTTATGATCTTTAAAAGAGAAGTCTATTAAAGCCTATTTATTCATTACAATTTTTTTTGTTTTGTTCTGTAAAATCGTGACTAAGGTAAGGGAAAACGCATATCGCGGACTTATGATGAACCGGAAAATCTATTTCACTATCATATGCTGCATCAGTAAATATGACCTGCACATTTTAACTTAAGATTTTATCGATCAGAACAGGCGTTTTAATAAATACTTTTCTCTCTCTCTTTTTTGCGTGAATAAATCTTTAAAAATTTATTGGTTCAATTTTATTTGCATAGGGTATGGATGATCGCTTTTGTACGTGACGCAGTCATGTGAAATCTGTAGTACGATACACAGTATGTGCCGTCAGAATCTGATACATTATACATTATGAACACAATAATAGACACTGTCTGTAAATTATACATAATAATTGATCTTATACATGGAAACACACTATTATTGGATTGTGAAATAGCTGGGATTATAGTTAGGTAGCTCTGTTTTCTGTGTAAGAATAAGCGTTTGGGTATGTATTATATTTTCATTGAAATACTATGAAGCCATTGTAAAACATTGACAATTTATCTGGTATTACAGTATAGAATATAATGAAGATACAAATCACGCGCTAATATCAAATATCTATACTTAGACCACAGCTACAAATATTGATGTTACATTATAACATATAAAAATAAACGGACTGGTCAAACGGATCCTTGCCGGCGATTAAATTTTTGTATTCTGATATAACTTTGTTTTTTCTTCTTATGTTTTACACATGTCTAATAAAAAAAACAAAAACAAAACAATGTAATACAATTACTCAGATCACTCTCAACTATTGAATTAAGACACATTTATTGTAAAGTTTATTTATAATTTATATGAATTTTGTGTATTATTATTGTATGTTATGACGATGAGCTGTATTCTTAAGTCTTGAATAAAACTTCTGTTCTGTTCTTTTCTGTTAAAATATTATTGCTAGATCGATATATGAACTAAGATGGCGAGTGATGATACAGAAGACGTGTTGTGATGTTTGCAATAATTACAAATCAATATTCTACCTGCTTGTTTCATTATTCAAAATACAGACAATGCTCAAATTTGCTCGTGTGAATAAAGCCTGCTTTAGATTTATGTTGAAAACGTGTGACTAAGATAATTATACTGTATTTGAAGTTGTTTAAAAGCGATGTCAGGTACTGTATTATTTGCATTTGTGTAAATTTGTTCAAGTCCGTTACATTAACATTAGCATTCCTTGTCTGTTGTTGTTGTTGTTGTTGTGTGTATGTGTGTGTCTTTTATTGGTTCTCTGGTGTACTATATACAATATAAACCACGTTGATTAAACAAGTCGTAACATTTTTCTATAGCTTCAAGCTAAATTGTTACCATTAAATGTGACACCGCAACATATTGAATAGAAAATAATCGAACCGGAACTATCTATTTATTGGGAAGTCGTAAAAAGATACACTGTTAAAGATATCAAATCTTTAAGGTATACAACACATGTAAATACGTGTGAAACTGCCCGTATTTAAATGGGAAACGGACAAAAGCCCTCCCAGACAAAAGCTTTTGTCCGCCCTATATAAGTGTGAATGAAAAGTGTTTCTTTTCTGAATCATTCAACTTGACATAAGGATGTCCGCATACAGCTTGATCTCTAAACATATGTCGTTTGCAACGTCTGTGATTGGGTTTGTTAACCCTCGACACTGCAAAGAGACCATATGGGCTAGCATTATCGTTTACAACTAAAAACATTTTTATTTATAATATATCGACCTCAGTTTTATTCCGTCAATTTAGAGTCGGAATTTGTATTCTTATGAGATACAAGATATGAAACATGTTGCCATTCACTGATCTGCGACATTAAATAGTTTCTTCCTTTCTTTTTCTTATTCCTTTCTTTCGTACTTTCTTTCTTACTTAATTTATTATATCTATATTTATCTTTTCTGTCTTTCTTTTCTTTCTTTTTTTCTTTCTTTATTTATTTCTTTATTTTTTTTCTTTATTTCTTTCTTTTTTTCTTATTTATTTATTTATTTATTTATTTCCTTTCTTTCTTTACTCATTCATTCGTCCGTCCGTCCGTCCATTCGTTCGTTCGTTCGTCCGTCCGTTCGTTCGTTCGTCCGTCAGTTCGTCCGTCCGCCCGTCAGTTCGTCCGTCAGTCCGCCCGTCCGTTCGTTCGTTCGTCCGTCCGTCCGTCCGTCCGTTCGTTCATTCAATTCATTCAATTCATTCATTCATTCATTCATTCATTCATTCATTCATTCATTCATTCATTCATTCATTCATTCATTCATTTAAGGATAGTACTACCTTGTATATACATTGTAACGGTTGATTAAACAACAATTGCTAGAGTCAAAGTTTATGATGGTCAGATATGAAAGCAAACATTTATCGTTATATAATAGAACAAGTGTATATTGCACATACATCTAATGCAAAATAAATAAAATTCGGCATTTAAAGATTTGTTCGGACATTTCATAAAGATTACTCTCCATTCGGTCTCTGATATTCCTTTAAACAATGGTAAAGCCCTAACTTTTGGTTTCGGGGAAATTATAAAAATATGTCATGCAAAAGGGGGTTTTTAAGATGCCCGGGTGAAAGAAAAATTTGGTGGGAACCATTTATTTATTAAAAACCAATTCCGGGGGGGTTTTTACCTACCTTAAATTTAAAAACCTTTTTGGGCCACCCAAAAAAAAAGGGGAAAAAAAATATTTTTGGACTCCCTTAAAAAATTTTAAAGGAAAAATTTAATTTACAAGCCCCAAGGGGGTGTGTACAAGTATTTTTGGATTTTTTCGGGTTTAAAAGTTTGCTTTTTTTCCGCGGATAAATTAAACCCGGTTTAAAACCCCGCGGGAAAGAATTGAACCCCTGGCCATTATGCTTTTAACACAAAAAATATAATGTCATAGTTTTTTGACGTTTAGTTGCCCGAAATTTTTTTTTAAAATTTTTCCGTCAAGAAAAAGGGTTGGTGGATAATGAACCACCAATTTATTTAAATTATAGAAATGAATCAAATTATATACAGTACGTCGGCATGGAAACTTGTTATGTTTTTCATTGTTTTAGTTTTTTTATTGAATGTTATAGTATAATAAGACACAGGTCTCATATTTACGGAAACGTATAGCGACCGCCCCTATATGATATATATCAAATGACATTTTTTATAGTTTTATAGTATGTTTGTTATATGTAAATATGCTTTGAGGAAAGAAATACATATTTAAAAAGATTTAAGTGTATTATTTTTTTCATTTTGTCAGAAAGTTAAAAGTAGTTAATCTTGCATTATAAGATAAAAAACGTACGAAAGATTACGAAAAAATACGTATTATATATGATTTACAACATAACTTGATTTAATTGCTTCCTTTATATATTGCATGGGATTTTTCTGTCCTCATTATCTATAACTGTAAAATATGTTATATTATAATACAAAACCCTCAAATATATATAACTAATACATATAAATGAACAGAAAAAAACTCAACATAAATTTTTGATTGAGCAATATTAACAGCAGATTGAGTAAAATATATATATCAATATCAAATAACAATTAAAATATTTTTGGTCAAATATATATCATGTATTAAATAAATTGTCTAAAATTCTGTCTACTAACTTTTCAAAGGCGGTAAATATTACTAGATACATATTTCAGATCAAGTAAGTTTGTAGAAATTGATTAGGTATATAATATGTATTAAATAAAGTGTCAAAAATTCTGTTTTTATTTAACAATAGGGGGGGGTCGCTTTTTGGGGTTTCCCCGAAACATACCCCGGTTTTCCCCAAAATGAAATTTATATTTTTTAAAAAAGTTGTTTTAATACGGTTTTTTTTTAAAAAAATTACGGAACGAAAAATTAAAAAAATTCCCTAAAAGGCAAACATTTTTTTTTGTTGCCCGGAACAAACACACGAAATTTTTGTATACCCCCAGAAACAAAAAAAAAAATTTTTTGTTAAAAATTTAAAAAATTTTTTGTAAAAATTTGTTAAACGGAAAAAATTTAAAAACCATATAACTTAAAAATTTTAAAGGGTTTAGCAAATAACTGATTTTTTTACATTGCCAAACAAAATTTACCCCTTGAAAAAAATTTGGGAAATTTAAAAAAAACCCTTTTTATTCCCCGGGGAAATTTAAAATTGGGAAAATTTAAAAACCCTCTTTTTAATTTCAGAATACTCTGATCGATATTTGAGAAATCATTTTTGTAAACAACAAAAACCCCTTAGAACCAAAAATATCTTTAAATCCCCTAAAAGTGGGAACCCCTTATGAAAATTGTTTTGTACAGGTACCCAAATTACTTTACAAAATTTTAAAAAAATATTTTGGTAAAAATAAAAAACAATGAAATTTGCCCGGAACAAAAATTAAAACGCCAAATACTACATTTTTAGACTTTGTTTTGGGTTAAAGGGTAGAAATTGGTAAAAAAAGTTTTAAAAGGGTTTAATATTTTTAAGATTATTAAAAATTTATAAAAATTTAAAAAAAAAGGGGTAAATTGTTTTAAAATTTTTTTTCGTGGTTTTAGGTGTTAAACCAAAAAAAATTTTTTGATTAAACTGTTAAAAGTTGAGAGGGGTTTTAAACCTTTTTTCCCTTTTTTTTATATCAATCATAAAATTTATCCCCAAATTTAAAAGGGTAATTGATTTTTAAACAGAAATTACGTTATTTTAAAAAAAAAACCGGGTTTTGTTTGCTTTGTTTTTATATGCAAAAAACATATTTTTAAAAAATGTAAAATTGTAAAAATTTTGCCAAAACAAATTTTTATAAATTTTAAATTTTATTTTTAAATAAGTTTTTTAAATTTTTGAGATAGGGGTTTCCCTCTACTTTATTTTATCCCCACATTACTTTGAAATTTTTTTAGCTATCTTTTTCGTCCCAAGAAAAGAAGGAAAATTCCCCACTTTATACAAATATAGTATATACAAAATGTTTTTTCCTTTTCTTGGGTTTTAATGAAATTAAAAATTTATTATAAATTTAAAACCTTTTTTAAAAAAATGACAGGGGGCCCCCAATAAAGGGGATTTTAAAACCCCGGGAGGGTTAAAAAAGTTTTATATATCCGAATATTTTTTAACAATTCAAAAGAAAGGAATATTCCCCAACTTTCCAAATTGGTTTTTTATAACGGAATTTAAGTTAAACTGGTTTTTTGGTTTTATTTTAATGGGAAAAATTTTTCCCCAAAACCCAAACCTTTTTAATTCCAAAAAAAAAATTTTTGGGGGAAACCGAAAAAAACCTAAATAAAAGGGAAAGGGGCATTTTTAAAGAGAATTTTTTCAAAAATTGGGCATAAACCCCAAAGGGTAAAACCTAAGACACCCGTTTTTTAGAAATTCTGTAAATTTTTGTTTAGTTTTTAACCCTTTCTCTGCTTTTTTTTCCGTTTTTCAAGAATTTCCCAGAAAAAAATGATGTTTTTTAAAGGGAATAACAATTGGGGTGCTCGGGGCCCTTTTTTGAAGGGATTTCAAAGGGGTTATTTGGGAAAATCTGAGTCATGGGGAAATCTTTCAGTTTTTGACATTTCAATCCCGGTAAACCCTTTGGGGCATCAAAAACCATAAACAATGTTTATTTTATGGTCAGTGAAGTTAAATTGGCCCAGTTTCCAGGGGGAAAATCGTATAACCCGGAAAAATGCAACCAAATTCCGAACATCTACAACAAAAAAGGCATGTTAAAAATTAATAGAAACCAAGAAGAAATTAGGGAAAGGGTTTTCGAAAATGAATCCAAACTAGTTTTGGTTACCCTACTACAGAAAATTTGGAACAGTTACCGGATTTTGGTAAAAAAAAGTTAAAAAATGGGCCATTAAAGAATTTTAAATGTTAACTGGTTTTATACTTTGGTAGACGTTTTCATTCGTGTATTATTTAGAACGACAAATTTTTGAAAAAAAAATTTGAACCCGGGGAAGAAACACGGGGAAATGTTTTTTTTAAGAAAACTGTTCCCCTTTAAACAAAATCATCCAGTTTTATTTTTACACCCCCCTTTTGTCTCCTGAATCTATCGTGCCTGTAAAAGTCGGGGAAATTTCCCGTCGGGGCATTGGCGTGAGGGATTTTTAACGGGAAAAAGAAAGGGTTTTTAATTGAAAAGTAAAAAATTCTCAAGTAAAAAACATAAAAAATCTTCCAAAAAAACAAAGGGAAATTGGTTTAAAATGCCCGCCAAATAAAAAGAAAGTATCTGAAGCGGGGGTTTTTAAAATTTTATCCCCCGAGCACAAGATAAAACAAGTGTAACAAAAAAGGCCCTTTAACACTTATCGAAACCCCGCTTTTTAACCTGAATTCCGGTAGAGTTTTTTTTTAATAGGGAAAAGGGGAAATACCCCTTTTTTTTATGTTCATGTTAAAAAAAAAAATTCCAAATTTATAAAAAAATTGGCCGCATATTTAGAACATCTAAGGGTTTGGAATGATTTTAAAGAGAAATGTTATCATTTGAAACCTGTTTGGTTTGATTCAGGTAATGAGTGTAAAGAAAAGCATACAAGTGATGATTTTGTGTCTTCATTTCATAAAACCATTGACAATGTAAAGCACTTTGGTTTTAATCCTAATATTTCACGGATTCCTGTAGATAAATACGGATATGTAAACAATGGGGCTCACAGACTGTCAACGGCAGTTATCTTATCAAAGCAAGCTAGTTTTGAACATCATACATATAAGCAGATAAATGAATGGGGGTTTGACTTCTTTCAGAAACAAGGATTATCTCAGAAAGTGTTTGATTTAGTAATGTTAGAATGGATGAAGATTCAGTTAAAACTTCCGGAATTAGCTTTACAAACAGTTTTTCATTGTTTTCAAATATTCTTCAAAATGGACGATTAGCAAAGATGAGGAAAAATTGCGGGGGACAATAGTTAAACGAACAATGTTCAAAAGATAATTGGGAATTCTTTATAGTGGAAAAAATAATATAGGACATAACCGCAAGGGGAGGGGCGCGCCAGCTTGATTTCTCATATGAACGGAGAAACAAAATATGGATCGAAGCGAAAATTCAAGCTATGCTATCTAGATTCACAAAACCGACATTTCGAGTTTTGTTTTTATTTATCTACACAAGGAAAGAAATTGATCTTGTTAAATGTAAATTGAATATAAGAAAAATCTACAACGACAAGCAATTTAAATCTACTGCCCATATACCTGACAACCTTGAAGAGAATTTAATTTTATCGGAGATGATACTTAATCCCTCCTCAATTGAATTTTTAAATACGCTCATAAACGCGGGTGATTGTTAAACTTATGCAAGGAAATTTTGCGAGAGTGTTTATCCCTAACCTCTATAACAGAACTTGCTAAAAACGTTTCATAGGTAGAAAAATGAACGTAATGGTCGATTCGGTACAGTATTTAGGGTTTCTTTGGCTTACGAAAACGAGGACGGATGCTTAAATTTACAAATTTCTATCAAGAATAGATAAAATTTTTTTTGGGGGAAACCCCCCCCAGGGGAGTAAATGTAAAAGCCCATGTTTTTTAAATTAAATTTTCCAATTTCTAGGAAGGGCCCCCGTGGGGTTTGAGGATAAATTTTGGGGTTTTAAAAACAACAAAAAATCGGGTTGGATTTTTTTTAAAACGATAAAAAAAAACTAGGGGAGGGTTCGGTTTTAAAAATTTGTATCTTAAGAAAAATTAAAAGATAAAAAAACAAAACGTAATGAACCCAACAAAAAATGTAGGGTTTTTAAACCCTTTAAAAAGGGAAACAAATTTAGCTCCCTTCCCCGGGGTCTCTCACTCTCCTCACAGTGGGTGTGGTCATACGTCAATATACCGCCTTGTTTTGGTATTTATATTAGTGATTAATTATTATTTATTATAGTTTTGTGATAAAGCTTCATTTTGTTTAAAAAGTGTTAAAGGATCTCAGAATATCAGATATCTAATATACAATGTTTATATTTATTTTATAGAGTTAAATCTGATTAAAACGTTATAAGTGAAGTCGCTGTAGGAGAGATTGTTCACGTTATAACAAAAACAGCTTCTGTAAAAACAGCAACTGTAAGAAACAGCTACTGTAAAAACAGCAACTGTAAGAAACAGCTACTGTAAAAACAGCTACTGTAAGGAACAACTTCTTTAAAGGCCCATGTCTCAGAATAAATTTTTACTTCTTTAAAAAGGGCAACCTTTAGATATAATATATTTTAATAAATGTTTTAGAGCACTTTACACGCTTGTTTTATGAAGAAAGTAGTGTTAAATGTGAAATCATTTGTTATGAAAATACTATTATGTAAACAAAGTATTATTTTGATTTCCATACAAAATACTTAACCACTATAACTGTACTCTTTGTCAAAAAGCAATCGATAATTGATAGATCAATAACTTTTCGGAAACTATATAGTGCACCAAAAATAAAAAAGTTTTTGATTAATAATAATAAAAACATTTTGGGGCATAATTTGGGCCTTTTTAAGAAATGCTTCTAGCGGGAATTTGGATGATTTAACCTGGGTCGAAATTCCTACAATATTTTTTAAAGTAGTTCAGTTGGTTTTCATGTTTGTTTCAGTTTAAACACACAAACAACCCTTATATTGTTAAGAGCAAATTTTGACTTTGTTTTAGTATTTCTTATATTATTTTAAAAGAATTAGCCCCTTTTCTAATACATGTTCGCAGTTAGAGGTAGAAACTGTCCATGTTAATTGTCTATTGTCTACATTATTCGACCATTTGTATATAAAAAAAGAATAAGCAAATATATTAATATTTGTCTATTTTTGAGAAGTACTGCTGTTATCGACTGCCTCAGCATATATTTCAAAGGGACGAATGTCTTACATTTTTAATTTGTTCCCAATGTTTGTTCAAAAGGACTTTCTATTTTAAGATGCATTTTCAACAAGAAATTAAAACATGTCCAGATATATATGACAGCGCATCCCAAATATAGATGTTGAATGATTTGATACCTTAAGTTTAAAGTTTAAAGATAAAATGTTTTTATATTTATTCAGTATTGTGTAAATTCGTATTGTTTTTATCGTCGTTGGTTATATACAAATGTTCAGTGTATTTCTATGCCCCCGCCATGTAATGGCCGGGGCATAAAGTGTAACCCTGTTCCGTCATTCCGTCCTCACGTCCTCCACCCATCATTTTCTGTTCATTATCTTAAGAAACGGTTGCCACCTTTCAACTCAAATTTAAAATATGATAAGTCATGAGAAAATAAGGTCAAGTTCCGAATTTTGGGCCATGGTTCAATGATTTTTTTGGCAGGTTATGGGCCCCTTTTTACATTGAAAATAATAAGGGAACGAAAATTTTTTCAGTTTTTCCGTTCATTATTCTTCCAAAAACTGGCAACACCATTCAACTCAAAACTTGGACATAATTTAATTACATAATTTAAATTCATTATGGGATTATGTTCATTGAGAAAAAATGGCAAGGTTCAAGATTGAATTTGCGTCCCGGTTTGGGTGATTTTTTGGGCCAAAAGGGTTTTGCCCCTTTTTCTTTTTAAAGGAATATACATTTTCAGTTTCCGTTATTATCTCCCCCAACGGAAAAAACTTCATTCCCAAAACCCGACATATTGGGTAATCAAAGGAATCGCTGGTCAAGTTTTAAAATTTGGGTTTTGGGTTTAAGATTTTTTTCAGGGAAAGGTTTTGCCCTTTCACTTTTTAAAAAAATATGAAATTTAAGTTTTCCCTTCATTTTTCCCACCCAAATAAAGGTTTTCATAAATTTAAAATAAAATTTTGGGCCCTATTTTATAAAGTCAAAGGGATGGGGGAGGTCAAGTGGGAAATTTTTTGGGCGTGGTTTGAAAGAATTTTTTTTGGAGGTTATGTCCGGTTATCAACTTTTGGAAAAAATAATATAGATTTACATCTTAAGGAATAAAGCAGATTAGGGATTGAATTTGGCCGTGGTTCAATGATTTTGGCACTCTTACATTTTGTATCCTTGTTCCTGTGAATGTTGTGGTAAACATTTTTGAAACTTAAGTTAACTTAAGTTTCAGCACTCATACTTTTTGTGGAAATTATATTTAGCATTAATTTGTGCTACCCAAATAATGGCCCATTGCTATTTGACTGGAAATAATTTCAGTGCCTTGAACATTGTATGAAAATGGTTTTGTGTTAACATTGAAAAGTTTGAAAAGGGCTTTGAACTTAAAAAATTGAAAGATATTAATTTGTGCAAACAAATTTGGGGAACTAAACATATATTTACCATTCCCCTGAAATTTTTGGGCTGGCATGCGGGGGGGGGATCCCGTCTGGCAATGAATGACACATTTCTTAGTTTAGAGACATGGCGAAAAATTATGTGTCCCATGCATGCAGCCACAAAACAACTCATGCGAAACATTGCATATTGATGTTTTGATCATTTTGAATAGCTTAAAAATAAATTTTTCTTCAAATTTTTGGGAATATTCAAGAGTTTTTAATCTCGTGTAAAAAGGGAGTAATCGGTTAGCAAAATTTTAAAATTTCACATTAGGATTTCGGTATTAAATTTACTTAAACTACTAGTCTAGTCATTTAAATTTAGACTATATCATTAAATATATTTTAAAAAATATATTTCCAAAGTCTTTCCTCGTTTTGAAATAATTTTAACAAAATCGCAAAATCTATTGCAAGATAATACCTGAATACATCAATTGATAAATTTTACATGCTTTAAAATTCCCTACATGTTGAAATGACCATGTTGAAAATATCTGAACAATGTTAAATTGTTTTGATACAAAATACAGATGGACGCTATTGTTTATATAATTAATTAACCCAAATGTCGGTTTATCTTGCTTTAAGATTTTGTGGGTTTCTTTTACTTTGTATTTTTTTACTCACTAGACTTCAGTGTGTCAGGATGAATTAGTTCGAATATCTCTAATAAATGAATTTATCAAATGCAGTGAGAAAAAAAAACACACACAAAAAAAAAAACAAAAAAAAACAACACGAAAGGGAACGTGTTTGTATTGCATGCCTACAAATCCAGAAACGGGTTTTAATATTTGAAATTATGGGATTTTTGAAATAGGATTTTAGATGTGGGTGTCTTTTAAGCAGAAAAGGGAAAAAATTGTAAAAAAACTTATACTCCATGAACTTAAAGACCCATTCCCGGTATTATTTAAAAGAGGTGATAGGAAAATATTAACATGAAAATTCAAACCCCTCTCCTTTTTTTATCTTCATTTAAAAAAAAACCCGGGGGGCCTTTTTAAAAGTTAAAGAGCCGGGGATCACGACAAAACCCAACCCTAATGGGGGGGTTTTTTGGGCCCCGGGTGGGTTTTAGGGCCAGGCCCCACATCCCCGCAGGGGCTGATCAGGGTCCATGCTGGGTTGTTTCGAAAATGGGGGATAACCCAAGGGGATTTGGGAAAATTTTATTTGCGGGGAAAAGGGATGGATCCTTGGGTCAGGGCGTTTCGGGGTTGATCAGGGCTGGTCCCCGGGGTCCAAAGCTTGGGCGCAAACCCAAAATTGGGGTTTTTTTCGTTTTGGACGCGGCCATATAATTTTTAAACCCGGGGGGTTTGACCAAAAAGAAAAAAATAAAAAACGGGGCCCTTTGCCCCCAAAGATTATTTTGAAATTTTGACTCTCGTTTTAAAAACGGGGTTTTCTCTTTGATATAAATAAAAAGGGGGTTTTAAAAAAATAAGAACAATTTATTTTTTTTCTTTACCTCATAACATAACATATTCCCCGTTTGGCCCGGGAGATATTTAACGGGGAAAGGGCTTTTTCAAAATGGGTTTTTGCGGGTTTCCTTTGGGCGGTCCTTTAATGCCTTTTAAGTTTTTTCCCTTTAAAAAGGATTTTTTTTTGTAAATGTTATTTTTTTTAAAAATCTTTAAAATTTTTCACCAAAAGGGACTTTTTTCAAAAAATAAATTTCCTTTTAAAACTTTTCCAAATCACCATAAATTTTTAAATTTTTTTGTCGGGTTTTCAACACGGGCATGAAAGAATTATTTTAAGGGGGAAATTTTCGATGTGTCTTTAAAAAAAGTATTGCATAGGATTGAATATTTACATTACAATATAAATGTAACTTGGGTTTTTTTTTACGGTGAGAAATAAATTATTTTTTTTCAAAAGGCTATTGTTCATTTATGTTCCCAGTTTAAATTGATTTTTCCAGGCTTTCGAGTTTTTCAATCTTTATTGTTAATTTATGGGGTTTGTGGTATTACATTGTTTATATTTTTAAGATAAATAGTCTTGTTGTTACCATGTTTGTAACGCTAAAACCAATACAAGAAGTAATGTTTATTGTTAAATTGTACATGTATTTGTAAAAATTTTTTAATAAATTTTGCTTTTGAAGTTAAGACGCGGACAGATGTTATCATTTTATGCTATGTTTTAATGTCATAAAGTTATAAAGTTTAATTAAATTCACACACGTTGATCTTTTTGTTTCCCTTTGAACATTTTTGCCAAACTAAACGTGTTAATTGAAAAGAATTATAATTAGAAGGAAACTATTTCTAGTTTGGGTTTTTCTATAAAATGCAAAAGGATTTTTTTCATCCGGGGGGTTTATTGAAAAAAAAGTTTTTTCATAAGGTTTGGCCCGTAGCCCCGGGGTGAAAATAAAGTAATTTTCATAAAACAAGATTGGGAAAAAAATTCTGTAAAATTTTTAAAAAACCCAATTTTTAATTTTTTTTGGGTTTTTTTTAAAAAAATTTTTTTCCTCTTTTTTTTCAATTTCATTTTAAAAAATTTCTTTTTAAAATTTTTGTTTTACTGGGCCCGGAAATTTTTGGAAAAATTTTTGTTTCCGGGGGAAGACCCAAGGGTTTAAAACCCGTTTTGGGAAATTTTTTCTCTGGGGAGGATTTTTTAAAAGTTTTAAAAAAAACGGAAATAAAAAATCGCTTTTATTTCATCAATATTTCTAAATACCGATATTGTTTTTTTATAAGTATTTAATAAAGGATATGACAATACATTCTTAATGGAGCTGTTTAATGAATATTTTTATACCCCCGCACAATAAAGTTGTAAAGGGGTATACTAGAATAAGTTTCTCCGTCCCTTTTTCCTTGTCCGCCAAAAAACTTAAGATTCCTTTGACTGACAGTCATCATATTTTGGTAAGAGATTGTCATGATTGTAGATGACCCGAATGATTTTGAGGTCACAGGTTTAAAGGTCAGGTCAAGGTCACGGGGTTTTGGACTACTTAAAAGATTGTCCGTCCATTGTTAATCATCCTTTGACCCTCGTATTTCGTGTTTGGCATGCAGCTTAGTCATGTTTTAAATTCCCCTTTAAAAAAATTTTTGTTGTCCCAATGGGTCAAAGGTCTTATGTCCTAAGGGCTTGAAACTAAAAAGGCTTGTCCGTCAATGACTTTAGATTCCCTTTGACGGGCACAGTCTTCATATTTGGCATAGACGGTTGGTCATGACATTAAGATCGACCCCTATTGCTTTGGGTCAAAGGTCAAGGGTCAAGAGGGGTTTTTGACTTCAAAAAAAAGTTGTCCGCCTCATTGCTTTAGAATGCTTTGGTCAAAAGCCCCTTCATATTTGGCATTGAGTTGGGTTTTGACTAGTATGACCCCTATTTTTTGGAGGTCACTAGGTCAATAAAGGTCAAGGTCAGAAGGGCATTTACTATAAAAATTTGTCCGCCCAATAACCGTAGGAATTAATTTGACTCACAGTTTCCATATTTAGCTTCCAGAGTATAGTCATGACCATTAAATTACTTACCCCTTTTGATTTTTTGAGGTCACGTGTAAAGGTCAAGGTCATAGGGGCATTTACTACAATATAGCTGTCTGCTCAAAGTGTTTAAGAATGCTGTCACAGTGTATTGAATTTTTATATTTGAAGCAAACATTATGTTCTCATATATTTTTGGTATGCTGGGGGTATTCATCGCCATGACTGCGCAGTTCTAGTTACATATATTTCTGTATTCAGTAACGCTTGTATTTTTTTGATAACAATAAATTGAACACTAGGTGATATGAAAGCATATGTTTCCCGCAGTCTCGTCGAATAGACTGTTCCTGTTAGTTAAATACATTAATTTATTGGATATCTTGGTCGATGGGGATCATATAAATTACGTATTCTTTCCATTTACAGTGTTAAGATGTTTCATATGTTTTAATACTTTTAAATGTTGGCAAGTAATTTTAAAATTTAGCATATGCTTTAATTGAATGTGATTGCACTTCATTTTAAAATATTGATTTCATTAAAGTAATTCTAAAAGTAATCGTGATTTATTGGAAGGTAATGCACGTTTTATTGCAGCACTTATTTCAGAAGAAACTTGGTTTTTATCTTAAATATTGTCGTTATCGTTTGATGCCGCCTGGCTTGGTCTTCAGGTGTCACTTAAATTTTCTTAATAAACTACATCAAAGGTCTGTGTATTTATCCTCTTAAAGATTGTCCCGCCTATATACTGTCCAGTCTACAATGTCATATGCAAACAAATAAGCCACGTGCTTTCTAATTGTTATTTTTTTTGTTCATAAACATCATAAATTGAGCCGCGTCATGACAAAACCAACATAGTGCGTTTGCGACCAGCATGGATCCAGACCAGCCTGCGCATCTGCGCAGTCTGATCAGGATCCATGCTGTTCGCCATCAGTTTCTCTACTTGTTATAGAGTTTGTAAGCAAACAGCATGGATCCTGATCAGACTGCGAGGATGCGCAGGCGGGTCTGAATCAATGATGGTCACAAACCCATTATGTTGGTTTTGTCGTGACGCGGCTCAATTATGTTTCATTGTATTTTGTGCATGGTTCACTTTGAAAATATCTAATTCGATGTTTTCACAAAAGTTACACGAATACTTACACAAAAGCTACAAGAGTGATTCGTACATATAAATAATATTACAATCAAACAATCATTTTCTGAGTACATAATTTAATAAAAGACATTAAAAATCCTGTCACACAATTTTTTATGGTTTTATATCATATATATAATTATATGATGCTCAAATTAAGATTTATCAATATTGTAAGTTTCCAAAAGTGTAGTTTGTACAGATATTACCGAAGTTAACATTACATGTAAATAAAGGGAGGTAATTAGAACTTTATTTTCTATAAAGTGCAAGTCAATTTTTTCCAATAAGAAATGAATATATATTTTAATAATTACATATAATGATTATGTGCACAAATATTTGAAGTTTATATTTAACATATTCTTCCATGTTTGACAATTGTTTTATAGACAAAATTATATACATTTATAACATTTCACATGAGTGTGGTAACAACATACAAGCTCTTTAATCAGATCTTATTTGACAGATTCAGAAATATGGCATTGAGTCTGTTCATACTTGTCCAATGTCTTACACATTAATAATAAATAATAATAAAAAATATGGACCTTTGCCGGACCTAGTAAATTTAAAGTAAATGCTCGTATCGTTCTAGCTATATGAATTAATTGATGGCGTTCAACCTATCAACGAATTGTTCTGAGTGGTTCGGAATCACAACACAACCTACTGCCAATACAAGTTGTTGTTGTTGTTGTTTGTGGTTTTTGTTTGTTTTGATTTTAATATATTTTCTTACAAATGTAAATGAATGATATAATGCGGATATTTTCGGTCCTGTTCGTAACATATTTTAAGCTTGCAATCTTTTAAAATAATTTCAAACCTTTTGCCAAAATTGTATAAGTATCATTCGCTTTCTTTCCGTTTGATTTTAAATAACAATTTTTGTGTTAATTTTAAAGCAGCACGCCTCAAGATTCATATAAATTTTCATGAAAAATTAAAAAAAATGTATTTAAAATTATAATATTGTTAGGTAAACAAGAGGCAGCAATTTACACATTATCGGTGGCACTTGCAACCCTCGTTAATTATCAAAATATGCAAAAATAGCCCTTACTGCGTTAATAACGCAGTAGAAAAATAAAGTTATAAATACTGAAAAATCAGACATTAATTACACAAAACATGCATATTATTACAAATAGCTTGAATCTTTTACCTTTCCTAAATCTTTGTACATTTTTTCATAAGTTTGATCTTATTGTAATATTGTGGATCAGGATCATCCGAAGGCATGTAGCTTTAACTTCTAGGTAGGATAAACATTTCGGATGTCTTACTCCTTTGATTATTTCCAATTTTGATTTCTAGATTTGAATGTGAATTGCTTTAATTAAAGGAGAACTGTAGATACATTACATTGTAATACTGACATAGTTTTAGGTATATGAGAAGAAAAACATGTCTTTGTCATTTCTTTTGTCGATTCAAGTCACTGGATCTAAGAAAGTTTTTTTTTCTAATCGTGTTTCTTTGAGGTCATACATATATGTCTGTGTTTTAAATGACTATTTTCATTTTATGATTTTTATCACTATATAATTATATGTTCATGTATGACGAGCATTGTCATGTAACAACCTAACACCACGCAGAGATTTGCTGGTCGACTGTTTTTAAAATATTTCTTTAATTTTTGAAGGACTTTGCCTTTGGTAAACTTGGCATTTACAGATCTACCATTTGGTATGGCAATTTGAAAAGCAGGACCTTAATTGGTAAAGACAATTACATACATGACCTTTTTGAAGCTCATATGGTGCACTTTGCTATGCAAGTTCTTTGACTTCCTTTGGTTGCTCATATTTTGTTATGTATCTTTCGTTTGGGCTCATAAATGTGAACCCACGTCTCATCGCCAGTGATGATATTTGCGAAAGATCGATTGTTGTATTTAGGGAACTGTTTTAACAGTTGTTTGGAGATTCAAACCCGAGCAAGTTTTTGCTCTTTTGTAAGGAGATGGGGTATCCATTTGACACTTATCCTTCTCATTTCTAAATCACTTCTGAGAATTGTATGAGCGGCTCCTACATAGATACCAAAGCTTTTAGTTATATACCTAGTTCAGTAGCAATCAAATCCTTCACCTTTTTTAGCTCACCTGTCACAAAGTGACAGGGTGAGCTTTTGTGATCGCTTTTTGTCCGGTGTCCGTCCGTCGTCCGTCCGTAAACTTTTACTTTAAATGACATCTCCTCATAAACCACTGGGCCAATTTCATCCAAACGTCACAGGAATGTTCCTTTGGTGGTCACCTTTAAAAATTGTTCAAAGAATTTAATTCCATGCAGAACTCTGGTTGCCATGGCAACCGAAAGAAAAAACTTTAAATATCTTCTTTTAAAGAACCCAAAGAGCTAGAGCTAAAGCCCTGGGGTCAAAATTGGCCCCGCCCCAAGGGGTCATTGATTTTTCCTATATGCATATAGTAAAAACTTAAAAATTCTTCTTTTAAAGAACTCAAAGAGCTAGAGCTAAGATAATTAGCATGAAACATCTTCTAATGAGTGTTTACCAAGTTTGTTCAAAGAAAAGCCCTTGGGTCAAAATTGGCCCGCCCCAGGGGGTCATTGATTTTCCCTATATGCAGATAGTAAAAACTTAAAAAATCTGCTTTTAAAGAACTCAAAGAGCTAGAGCTAAGATAATTAGCATGACACATGTTCTAATGGGTGTTTACCAAGTTTGTTCAAATAAAAGCCCTGGGGTCAAAATTGGCCCTGCCCCGGGGGTCATTGATTTTCCTTAAATGTGTATAGCAAAAACTTAAAAATCTTCTTTGAAAAAAACCCAAATAGCTGGAGTTTAGATATTAAGCTTCAAACATCTTCTAGTAAGTGTCTACAAAGTTTGTTCAAATAAAAGCCCTGGGGTCAAAACTGGCCCCGCCCCAGAGGTGTGTATAGTAAAAACTTAAAAAATCTTCTTTGAAAAAAACCCAATGAGCTAGAGCTTAGATGTTTAGCCTGACACATCTTATGGGTGTCTTTCAAGTTTGTTAAAACAAAAGCCCTTGGGTTAAAATTGGCCCTGCCAGGGGGGGGGGGGAGGGGAAGGCCTATGTACAGGTGAGCGACCTCAGGGCCATCATGGCCCTCTTGTTCAACCATTTTCGCGAAGTTGCATTTTTCAGACGGCGTGCATGAGGTGCAACTTTTACTGAATCCACACCACTTTTAAATTTCTTACACCACCGTGTGACAGATGAAAACACGACAAATTTATTAAATATGTCTTTCGCCTGTATACCTACCAAGAATACAGCGGTCCTTGATTGGTCAGTGAAAGAAGACCTTTTCCCAGCCATTTTAGCTTAAATAGTATACACGAGTAGATAGCGTTAATCGAGCTATTTTCAAAATGAACACATGCATTGTATCAATTGAGAGCTTACACAACCATCTAGTGAAACATGTACATACTATAGTTCATACAAAACGTGGTATAAAGCGAAATATTGGCCTACTTGCATACATGTTTGAACACACTTCGCATTTCCTTTAAAATTTGATAACTTGATTGTAATATTTTCAAATAATGTAACCCAGTAATTTTACGATCATGACAGCGATGTAGAGTTGAACATATCTATTTTTGTTAGCATTAGCCTACATTTTCCACTGGTTAAGGAAAACGTCGAGTACCCTTCGGAATCTGTCCGAGCACCTACCGGGTCACAGAGTGTGACCGCCACCTTCTTCCCGGACATGATTTAATTGTTTCTCTGTGATCTCAAATATCATCATGGTGTACATCGCGCCCTCTATCTCGGATGATACCCGCTTGTAATGTCACGTAGACTTTAGTCAAAGATTAAGTTTGGAAAATTACAGGCATCTATACTGATTATAAATGTATCAAGTAGGCAGGGAACCAGCTACAAACCGGGAGAGAAATGTTATAAGTAACGCTTTTCATTTACGAACCAATGATTAGATTTACTGAATAAACCTATCGTAAAATTCAACTGTTTCAGGGCGACCCGAGTTCGATTCCCAGACACCGCTGGTCACCTTTGTTATCCTTTATACGGCCATCGGCACTAAACCTCTGCACTGGCATGTACAGAAATAATCAGTTCCTTGTGAAAGTGAAAACAACTATATAGTATTGGTGAACTGCTTGACAGCCTACCCAGGAACGATGCGGTGGCTGAACTGTGCTCTGGTAAATTAGATGTGGCTTACTGCCGTGAGCCGGAGTGAAAACTTCAAACACCAAATCAACAGTTTTCGTAATTTGCACTTTACACATATTTGTGATCATTTCCTCTGACCTATAAATAATAAGTTACAAAAGTGGTATATTTCTAGCCAAACATTTAAAGTATTAAACAATCGTGAAACTTGAAACTTGAAACTTTTTATTTAATTAAACGCCTGTTTCTATTTAACAATATTCAACGGCGTTGTACAATACATATAAATATTAAGAATAAAATTGTGAATGCATAAGAATATGTGGATCAACATCAAGTGAAATAAAAGCTTTTACATACAATTCCAATTAACATATTTTTAAAAAATTGCAGAGACCATAAAATGATAAAACTGATTGATATACATGTAGCATGAGATAAGATTATGTACATACATGTAACTTGATTACAAATAGATTAAAAAGAACAAAACATTCATTTACATTGCACATTCATCACACTGTCAGTCATCAGTTATACGTTACTCATGTTTATCTTATTTCAGATTTTAAAATAGTGATTCAAACTTTCTGAAAAAATGTGTTTTAAGATTTCTCTTAAAGGGAAAGACAAGGTTAGAATAGAAACTTGATTTCAGAAAAAGAATACTATAAATAATAAATCTGTAATTTTTCTGCCGCCAAATAATAATTTTAAACGAATGATAACGAAATTTAAATCGCTAAATCACCGATTCCTACAAATCAGTTGGCGCGGCCATGTTTGTGTATTGGCCGTATAAAAACAGGTGCGCGTGATGTCATTTCCCCACATCTTTAGATTTATGATAAATCTAGTTGAATCGTAGCGAAATATTTATATAATAAAGTATTGACCAGACAATTTAATTTTCACAGGAGGTGTTGAGGAGATTTTTTTATGGTCCAAAATACGTAACAATATCAAAAAAAAATAATAAAAAATAAAGAAACAAATAAAAAATTACCGGTCGCATCACTTCAGGCCAGTGATGCTTGTTACTCCAAACAATGCTATGTTCATTAAAGTCTCATCTTAATGTAATTAAACAATATTTCACAGAGTTAATAAATACACATGTTATTATTTAACAAAGTTTCACAATCAAATAATGCAATTAAATAAACAAACGCACCAACAAATAATTGGCTGTTAATTATTGAACGGCGATAATTATCATTATTATAAAAATCTAACTAAAACGCGTTCTTAATAGTACATGTAATTAAATTTTTGCAGTTTGTTTCTGACTTTCAAATTAAAAGGTGTGAACATATGTTAGTAGTGATGTACACATTTCAAAAATATAAGCAACTCTTTTGAAAAGTAAATTGTTAACATGTCTGTCAACGTATGATGCTGCGTGGTATTTATTTACATCGTAATCGTAGCCTAATATTAACTGCAGGCAAAACATTGTTATTGGCTGCTCAAAAATCTCATTTGCATAATTTATTCACACAATTGCTGGTTCTTACTACTTATGTCTAATACTGTGCATTATCCATTTTAATTGTTCCTAATTTGCACCAAATGTTCATGTCACACTGTGTACTGACGATTTTTATTGCTCCTTGTATGCCTCTGTGCCGACAGACCTTTTGATCATGCACAATGTTGCCCTGATTGGTTCATCACCTTTGTCAAATATTCTAATGACAAAATAGACATCTATTTTTTTACGCTTCATCAGTGAACTGAATGACCCTAGGGGAATTAAGTTCCGCACCTGTCAAGTTATACTGTAAATTACAGCATTTCATAAAATAGCAACACATTTTTTTTCAGTTACCAATAATCATTTTAAATATTAAGTAGATTTATGATTTTTTGTTTTATTGGATTAAATTTACGGCAGTAGAAATGCGTATCTGTGTGGGAAAGGGATTGGACAAGTAGATAACGTGGAAAAAAGCTATAGGGAACTGGATAAACCCGAGAATATGCGTAATTACAGGGGAATGACTCAATGAATTTGTTTTCATACGTTATTAGTCTAGCTGCCGATTTTCCTGCGCCATTTTATTTTTAGGGTCAATGTCGGAAAATCGCGTCCTCAGCAGATCTCTGCATATTGGATCTAGTTGATATTTTACGCTGAGAAAAAGATACATGACCGGCGATGTACCCAATTCGGACAGCTTGTCTAGCGAAAATTAAGTACAAAATAAAAGGATATATCGTCAATTTGAAGAAGTTTCTCAAAGTACCCAAATTAAATTGATGGTTTATCTTTGAAACCTAAGCAGTCATTGCTTAAATCATATGGTGGGATCATCAGCAAGCTTGAAAATCGGACAAATGATAATTAATGTTGCGGCGTCTTCAATTAATTAATTAAAGCAATTCAGTTCCATATGATGTTTTCATAAATAATAAATAATGTACGCAATAAGATTAATTAAGTTCTTCATCAAGATATATTTCAGTCGTACCAGCGTGTACACCTTTACCGGAAGTGGGTATAACACGTCACAATCTCGGTCTCGTCTGTCTCGCGAGAATGACAGAACGCCAAAATGGCGGCGCCCATGAACTTATTTCTCAAGTAAAAAATAGTGTCTTAAAACACGAATTTCTCACTTATAGGGTTGATGTAAACAGTAAAACTGTCATGGTACCTCTTTTTAAATGATGAATACTTATATTAGACAGACATCAATCCATCCATTCCTATTCCTTTAAATACATCAATATTCTTAGATTGTTTCAACTCTAATGGCAGCGGATTCCACAATTTTGGACCAATAGTTCCGAAACTTCTGTCACTAAATGTTTTTCTTTTATTGAATGGAATAACGTAGCAGTTCTCAGAGGTTTTAGCTGAACGTAGTCGGGTATTTGGTACTTGTTTGGTTAGGAGTTCAGAAAGGTATTTTGGAGCATGACCGATTGAACAATTGTATACAAAAGTCAAAATTTTATATTCGATTCTAGATTTGATGGGCAGCCAGTGAAGGTCGAACAGTGCTTGCCTTGAACTGTCAAATTTCTTTCGTTGCAGAACTAACTTAGCGCACATGTTTTGAATACGTTGCATTTTTTTTCAATTCAAAATCGGATACACCATAAAGAATGACATTGCAATAATCCAAGTGTGACATTACGAGTGCTATAACTAGTATTTCAGCTGCTTCTTTGGTGAGGTATTTTCGGATACGTTTTATTCTAAGATAGTTTAACATTGCAGCACGGCACTTTCGTTTGACATGTTCCTTGAAATTTAGTGTTTGGTCTAGAAATGCGCCCAAATATCTAATGGACTCCTCGGAGTTGATCTTATCTCCGTTAATACAAATGGATTTTAGGTGACACTTTTCGAGTTGTTGAGAACTTCCAAATGTTATGAATTCTGTTTTCGATGAGTTCATCTTGAGTTTATTAGCGTTCATCCAGTTGTTGATATCAATCGCACCATTTTCTAATTCAGCGATTGCAGAAATTTCACTATTTTCTTCAGTCGGTTTAAAACGTTTGGTTGCAGTATGGTCATCAGCGAATCCATACACCGATAATCCAGATGGAATCACGTCAAACAAGGTTCCCGCATACGTTAGGTAGAGCCAAGGCCCTAAACAACTACCCTGGGGGACACTGCACTCTAGTTGCCGTGGAGCTGAGACTGCCGAGTTGACACACACGCGACAGCCCCTAGGACGAAGGTATGAATCAAGCCAGCTGAGCACTGAACCGCTCACGCCGTACTGCTTCTGTAGCACGTCGACGAGTATATCATGATCCACAGTGTCGAACGCGGCACTGAGATCAATCGCGATTAGCGCTGTAACTTCTTGTTTTTCCATGGCTGCCAACAGATCATTAACTAATCGCAGTAGAGCAGATTCACAGGAGTGGTATTTTCTGTAGGCGGATTGATTTGTAGGTAGTAAGTCATACTGATCAGCATGTTTATTTAGTATTTTCAGAGCTGCTTTTTCAATCAATTTTGATAAAAACGATAGATTACTCACAGGTCTATAATTTGAGAATACAAGTTCAAGTCCAATTTTCTTCAAAAGTGGTCTCACGATAGCCTCTTTCCATTTATTTGGAAAATATTCCTTGCTGTAGTGATAAGTTTACCAGTTTTGTTATAATTGGGAGTAGTTCTCCAAGGAATAGTTTTAATATTGCTGTCGGTAATATGTCCAATTCACAAGATTTTGTCTGTAGTTCATTTATCAGCTCTTTAACATTATCATTTGAAAATTCATCAAAGGCAAGAAGAGATGGAACGTTTCTAGTATTTGGCTCGAATTTATCAAATGGTTTAAGGTCATCACGTATTTTCTCTATTTTATTCATGAAAAATGAGGCAAAGTGTTCGGTGAGCTCACTATCACTGTACCCAGGTGGCATTGGGTTTTCTGATTTAGTTCCTGTTAACTCAGACACTAACTGGTACAGCTTCTTGGAATCACCCTTTGTATTAGTTACTTTTTCACTTATTACTTTTGTTTTCTCTTTTTCGAGTTCATCATTGTACTGGTTCCGAGACTTTTTGAACGATTCATATTGTTGAGGTTGACGATATTTTCTCCATATTTTTTCAGCTTTCCGAGTCGATGTTTTAAGGGTGAGAATTTCGGGAGTGAACCATGGTTTAGGGGCTCTAATTACTTTTGTTATCTCTTTTTCAGGTGCATGAGTGTCCAGAACGTTCTTTATTTTATTTTCAAACTCATTCACGTATAGATTAATATCACTCTGATCTATTGTAATTTCACTGAGCTCTTTTCTAACAGATGACTCGTCCATATTTTTAAAGTTTCTAAATTTGACTGACTTACTGATTATGTTTTCTTTTTGAACATTTATAACACATTTTATTGCTCGATGATCAGACACATAATCACCAGGTTCACATGCCACAATTTCAACCCCATTGACTGCTTCCGTAATAACAACGTCAAGAGTATTGCCAAAAACTTGTGTGCCAAAGTTAACATGCTGCACCAAACCCATAGCGAATAATGAGTCTTTAAATTCTGATATCACGCTATTTTCTTCATTCAGATGTAAGTTAAAGTCACCCAGTATTGGAAGATTGGAATATTGAGGCATAATCCCTTCCATGAATTGGAAAAAGTCAGAAATAAATTGTGAATTTGTTGACATGGATGGTGGTCTATAAATGCCAATTTATATCGTGTATGAAAATGGGTATTGGACGTTTTCAATATGTTTAAAATATTTTTAATGACGACAGCTTTTCAACTGTCCTTTAGTATTATTATTACCGTTTCTTTTTGTACACTTATATAATTTCTTTTATTACACTTTTCAGTGACTGACATAACAATAAATAAACACTTCTACATGAGAACATAACATTGTATATACTATCAAGTTGTTAACAATACATTGCTACATTGTTGCTTCTGTTATTTGCTTTTTCATTGTTATATTGAATTGTTTTAACTTCAATTCATTATAGAATGTTTTCATCTATTGTACATTTTTTGCTTAAAGAAGAATGATGCAGATGAGCTTATCAAGTAAAATATACGTGAACGTATAGGAATACGATTACTTAACATATATGTACACGACTAACATATCATACCCAATGTATTATGTCATACATTAAATATACAATTACATTATATACAGAATTATAACAATATGCATACACAATGTTAGGATATAAAATGTTGATTGCCAGTTTTCAATATTTTAACGCTATTCATTGAAATTTCTTTATGCACTTTTCTTATCCATTTTTCAGATTATAACTTATCGAAAACACGAAATTTAAGTGTCATGTATATTTGGATTCATATACTGCATGGTCTAACGAAAACATTATCTAATGGAGAATGTTATTATAGTGTTCTAAGATCATTTTTGTATTGCATCGTTATATCTTGAATGGTGTAGCTCTTACCAAAGACAGTCAAAGAGTCCTCGAATGAATGCTTCCGAGTTAGTTCTAGGAAAATAATTGTATACCTTAGAGCTAAATTTCTGATCAATGGACTGAGTTCACGTGTATCACCATACGAGTATGTATTACATTCAGCTAAGATATGTCTGTTTATATCGACATTTTACACACATATAACTTGTAGGAAACTGTCGAAGTACATGAATATTGAAGTATTTTCGTTGTACTTAAAGCATGCCTTATCATGCCACATGTATTTGAAAACAGCCATAAATGTAAAGGCGTTAAAATGCTATAAATCTGCCAAAATCTCTGTCTCTGTTAATTCTATGTCGCCACATGTTGTTTTGTGTATGAGTCATTGCTTTTAATTGCATTTTTTTGCGAGAATTTGCATGGAAAATGAGCATCTTTCATGTAGCCGAAAGTAAAATGGAGTAATCCGTGTTCAAGTAATTGTTTGCCTATTTCTGGATCCGCGTTGTTTCACAGGTTTAGACTGTAATTAAATAGTTTTCTTGAAGAATAGTGTACAAGCAAAGTTAGAAAGTAAGGATTTCTGGTTTTGTTTTGTCTGTGTAGTTTATAAAACAACCTCTGTTTTATTGATGGTGTCACAGTTCTGATCAGAAATTCATTTTATCTTTTTTTTCTGTTGTTTTTTTTTTCGCAAACGACGTTATTCATAACATAACAGATTTTTTTACTGTACATGTTTTGCTGATTTGACGTACACCCGATGTATTATATACCAATGCTAAATGATTTAAATACGTTATGTAAGACATGGAAACTAAATATTTGAACAAGGCAGACATTCAACGTTTGAGCTTCACTTTCAGTTGCCAAACGTTAGAAGTCACCAAAAACTTTAAATAAATGGCCCTATTATCGGATACAAAAGCACCTTAATTACTTTTGGGATAACCTTTTCGTGCAGTATTTAATCTACTTGATTTAATGTAAACTGTTTGATACATTAATTAGTAGGATCCATCTTGAACTATATCGCTGAAGTGTTTGGATATAATGGCTGTAAAATATTGAAATTCTACATTGTTAATTCCTCCAAAAGATTACTTGTGTCGGTAAATCAACAAATCTAGATGTATTATATGAGATATCAGAAGAGAACAGAACATAACATAACAAAACATACGTTTTATTTTAGACTTGTACATAGTACATCGCCATGTAAATAGATAAATAAAGCAATTTTCACGTCACGTGAAAATGATCACACCATATACAATTTGATACTAATCAGGTAATAGAAAATAAATTGTTTACATAAAAAATGTTAAGATATGTAGTTAGTTAATATTTTCTCATTCGTAACAGTAACTAGAAATCCTACTGATAATAAGTAACAGATAACGAATGACAATACAACGTAAAATTATAATGGTTAAATATTGGAAATACTTAAGTCACCTGATAATTCCATTATTAATTCCATTATTAGAACAATGTGCACTATGCTTAAAGAAGATGCAGAAAGTGAGTTATCATACAGCGCTTATCAAGTAAAATATACGTGAACGTATAGGAATGCCTAATATCCGGCTCCAACAAGATAAAATGAATAATAATTATGTATATATATAATCAAGCTAAGAATTTTAGACATTACAAAGTTGTTATTTAAACATTGATAATTCGTCTCACAGCCACTTCAAACACGAATTTCAGTGTGAAAAGTATTTAAGCGTTATAAATAAAGATAGTCATATGATTATTTAAACCAAATTTAAACAATCTGGGGGGTACAAAAAGAAAGGCACAATAATATTAAAAAAAAGAAAATAAAAAAAGAAAATGTCCGAATTAATCATTAAATTTGGTAGAAACAGAATACCATTTCTTATGTTATGTTATATGTTACGTTACGTTATGTTATATGTTACGTTACGTTATGTTATATTATGTTAATGATATACTATATATGATAGGTGATAGACCGAAAACATCACGCAATTTCAGTATAATAGCTGTTTAAATACTACTCAAGTAACACATTCTACTTCAGCCTTTTTGTATTTTATAACTGTTTAAAGAGAGAGAAGCAAAGTATGTTGTTATATTAATATTCAAAAGTATTTACTCTTTACATAAAAATGGGTACGCAACGAAATAGTCGGAGCGATCAAATTATACACACGTACAAAGTCCCTGTACATGTATTTTTGGTTAAGTTTTAGATGATGTACGCACGTTATGTTGACTATTCCAAGTGGAAAGAGATTGAATAATATATAGTTTGTTAGTATCTCATAAGTGCCTTTTTGTTATATAAAAAAACAGATACTACAATATAAATACTTACACAGTCAAAAGAAATACTTACAAACGACAAATTTATGCCTCCATTCGTAAATAAAAATAAAATGGTCAGTCCAGGGGAGTCAACTAGAATAATACTATATACGGAGTATGTAGAAGTTATGAGCCGGTTAATATTCCCTATGTCAGAATCTATTATGTTGCATTATTGACATAGGCGGTAAGATAGAAGGCGGAATATTGAAATGGCATTGTCCGTCTATCCGTCAGTAATGGCAAACTTCCTATTTAAGGTTTATGAGATTCAATCAATCCAAAAAATGTAGCCAATAAGGAAGGTTTTGAGTTATGACGTTTTTTTTAATAGAATTACAATTTTGAGCTGTATTATTCCGGTGTAAAGTGAAAGTTTAACAAATATCAATACTGACAGCAATTGCTACATTGTATGAGTGTTTTATGCATATATACATAATAACGCTAGTTCATGACGCTTTAAATGTTACTTCTTTTTCGTAAGAAAAACTCTGTCAAATCGACACATAATCTATTTGTATAAATTAACTATTACTGTCTTATTCCATGTGTAGATATCTTTATTGATTGATGCTATTAATAAGACTTAAATCATTTGAAATAATCTAGCCAAACATAAAACTTGTTTTCATAGATGAAATGGTATTGTCAAATATGCTCTAGCCACACTTGGACACGAGTTATATACACATGTGCAAAACGATTAAATATTCTGCAAAACAAGTACACTTATTTTAATGTTTTAAGTTAAAGTTATATGGTCTATATTATTAGCTTTAAAGTTATTGTACAAAGTCTTTTTATTTTTTATATAGAATAGCAAAAGGTCGACATAAACCGAAAATTACACTTTGATATGTATAATGTGATACCGTTTTGTTTTGTCTGATTCAATATAATTCTTTAAACGAAATTATTTTAATCCTCTAATCTTTCTAAAATTGTATTGATAAAGAAATAGCAATTGAAAAGAATAATAAAGCAATATAATACTGGCCATTCAAATATCTAAATTTCACTCAATCATCATTTTCAATATAGGCTGTATCCGAAGGGTTTAAAGCCACCATTTTATCAAGTCAAGTCAAGTTAAGTCAAATTTCATTTATTGATTTTTGATTTAAACATATTTTATTGCCAAAAATAAGACATATACATACATGTAGACAGTTACAATACAATGACATGACATATTTGGCAAAAGGGTTGACCCACAAGTTCTCTCAACATAAGCAACGGGTCTTCCCTGATGCAATAAATGACAATAACTTATTTTACAAGAATGACTATCAGTTAGATAGAAGTAACAAAACTCATACATATATAGTACTTGGCTTTAAAATGATTTCATTTATTACACACCTTTCATGTTAACATGAATAAATGTGATAAGTAATAAATACAATGTTAGTAGAGGCTCTTTGAACATATGTACAATGTATAAATAATTTGAGTGGTAAAATAATTCGTAAAAAAAGTATTTGTTCATATCATTTGCTTAACTACAGTTCAATTAACAATATATCAAAACTACAAATTGTTTAATTTCTAAGTAAATGGGTAAAAACAGTAAACCGTGGAGAGTCACGTAATTTAGACACTGTCTAATATTACCTTTCTTTTTTATCAACAAACGATGAAAATGATTACCAAAAAAAAAGAATAATAATATAAACAACTGACAAGTGATGTACAATTAAATTAAGTACGACATAATATTTTTAACCTTCACAATGGCATTTCTAAACTCATACCTAAAAGGTAAATGAAAAAAATGTCATACTATTAGACAAAAATTATTACAAACAAACACTTTGCTGTGGATACAAATTGTTTATCATAAAAAATTAATCAATGAAACATTCGTATAACAGTCTTGGAATGTAAGTTATCAAATAAAAGGTGGATACTAATTTAATATATTTTCTGTCTTGCCTGAATGTATTTGCGTGTCTGTAATAAACGTTCCATTCGTACATCATTAAGCAAAGCGCATTCAAATAAGTAATTGAAGTCATTGCCTATTTTATTGTTACAGGAGGTACATGTTATTTGATTGGCATTCGGACGCACTACGGTAATTCCCAACTAACCACCAAGGATGCGCTCCGGACCATCCAGGCAGTACCCAGGTGAAGCTACGGTTTATGCCGGTGCTTTCTCGGTCGTTCCCGGATGACGCCGGAAAAGCCCCGGATGACCCAGGCAGAGCCAAGGTCGGTCCAGACAGAGCCCCGGACGATCCAGACAGAGTCCAGGTAGTACCCCGGTGGATTGAAAACGCGCGAAAATGATTACATTGATACATAATTTTTATTTAGTATAATATCTATTGTTCCAAAACAGTAATTCATGATGATTTTCTGAAAAAAAAAAACCCTTATGCAAGACTAGATAAAAGGGAAATGGGAAGGGTTTAAATACAAACAAGTGAAATCATCGCAAATTGTCGTGATTGTTTTTAAATGAACCGGGCTTTGTCGGGGCTCTACCTGGATCAACCGGAGCTCTTTCGGCATTCACCGGAGCTCTGCTAGCAGGTACGGTGCTTCCCCGCTGTAACCCCCGTCGTTCCCGGCAGAGCTAAGTATGAAGCGGATAAAGCTATACTTCCCGGATCATCCCGGGCCACCCCGGTAATATTAAATATCTTATTCCATCCGGGGTCGAATGCCAGATGTTTCCGGACGTTTGCGGCAGTTTTACGGATGTACTCCGGTTGTTCCCGGATCACTCCGGACGTCTATCGGGGCTCTGCCGGGATGTGAGACTGTAGCTTTACAAGTAGAGCCGTTGGTTGCGGGAAGAACAATTGTGCGCTTGTTTTTCTTTATCATGCGAATGATTGCTGCACAATATATCATTCAAAATATGTCTTTAAAAAGAAACACATGTTAATGTTCTAGACCCGTTTTGTTTTAAAAAGAAATAAATATTTTGATGTTTAGACCCGTTTTGTGTGGGAGAGTAGCTTTAATACTATCTTAATTATTATTTATGGCATTAATGGCCTTCCATGACGGACCAGTTCACTTTAACCTGTACTATAAAAACATTTAAAATTTCATAAATTGTTTGTCAATCATTTATAAGCATTAACACACCTCCTCTATTGTTTGTGAAAGGTCTATATTTTTCGGATAGACCTGTTTAAACAAAAGAAAGACCGTTAAGTGGTCTATTAATTGAACTGTAGTTAAGCAAATGATATGAACAAATCCTTTTTTTACAAATTATTTTACCACTCAAATTATTTATACATTGTACATATGTTTAAAGAGCCTCTACTAATCTTTTGCACGTGCACAGGTCTGTTCTAGTCAGACAGACCCGGTCATGAAATGTTATAATTGTAATAAATGTTATAAGGTTATAACCTTATCAGCTTATATGTAGAATTCTAAGAAATAAATAAAAATAAAGCTTTTATATATGAAACATTTTCTCTCTCTGCTGAATAAACACTGATGAAAAAGGAAACATCGTTTAAATAGTCCGACTGCAGAAATACATTATGATGTTATGTATATCTTGACATCCGTGTAGCCTTAAGAATAATTTGCACGTCAGACTGCATGTCTTTTATAAACAATGCCATATGACTGAAGAATACAAGATAGAGTGAGTTGCATTGGTATGGAACAGAATTAATGCATTTATTCCATCTTGCTTTATGATATCGGAACTTACATTATGCTTGCTTCTATACTTCTTTATGACAATGAAAACCTGAGTTTTGCTGAATTCAATCATGCCTTGTGATTACTTAATGCACTGTCATGTAATTGCAACCTTGTGTGTTCCCTACTAAACCATCAAACTCACATATTTTAATATGCTATACGTTTAATTGCATCTTTTTTTAAGGACAACGTATTATGTTTGGTGTTTAAGATAACATTCTTTATAACTATATGTAACATGGTAGTTGTATCTTTAATTTGCTATAAATCTGCCAATTATATTGTCGACATTATGTCAAAATAAACTATTCATTTTGATCAATAATTGGCGAATTTGATGCGTCTTAGCATTCATATGCTTCAATATATTCACTGATTACAAATATAATGCAATACATGATCACTGCGCATCGACAACGAAGATGACAACGATAGCGATATTATAGTCGCATGTGACAGTACGCACTAAGCAGTTGGCAGTAAGCATAATGCGAGTTGCAATAATTTGTGTTCATATTATGACAGCAGGTGTCGCTTTGTCGGTACATCCCGTTATTTTCCGGATGATCCCGTATTTTGGCACGTGGAGTAAACAAAGTTACGTCCACTTTATATAGGGGCGTATACAGAACAGTGTTAGTTGGGGACTGACATGTAAATTTACTGAAAAACAAGAGAACACATCGCATCGACAGACGAAAAGTGCGTGTTTTTGAAGATTCCGCCAGCATGCGGAAAAAAAAGTTATATATGTCTCTAATAACTCATCCTACAAGTGGCAACTCACCTCTTATACAATTGTTTACACTTCTTTTTGAGCGTGTGTGATAAGTGAAATTGAATTTTATCAAACTTAAGGTGGAACAAAGGTGACATGTGTGTGTGTCGTGGCCACGGGTTACTAAGTCGTGGCCACGAGATAGTTAAGTCGTGGGAACGAGATAATATGTTGTGGCCACGAGTTACTAAGTCGTGGCCACGAGATAATTAAGTCGTGGGAACGAGATAACTAAGTCGTTCCCACGACTTAATTATCTCGTGGCCACGAGATAAATAAGTCGTTGGAACAAGTTACTATGTCGTGGCCACGAGAAAGTTTAGTCGTGGCCACGAGAAAGTTAATTCGTGCGAACGAGATAAATAACCAATCAAATTACACTATTTATATGCATTTTCCTAACAAGGATGCCCCTACTTCACTTGCCCGTAAAAGTGCCATTTATACAAGTTATTGATTGGTCAGAGACTTAGCGTCATTGTGACCCTGATTTCTGACCAAATTGCCTAAAAATAATTAGGTGTCATCTACTTATCTATTTAGGTTATATAAACTACGGCTTATTCTTTCTAAATCAATCATCAGACAAGGATTTTACATGAAGTGTCATGTTTATCTGACCTGTGACCTCAAACATCCTTATAGGATATCTACTGTCCATGGGCAATGTCCCTTCCCAATAAAATAAACCAGGACTAAGTCCCTCTCAAGTTATGGTATGAACAATGTTAACAGGCCTTTGTACTTACAAAATGACCAACTCTTTCATAGAATTGTCCCAACAAAGGGCTATAACTTAGTCAAAATTAATGTCTGATTTATGGGCCTTATGATCCTAAAGACATGTATTAAGCTCAAAGTGAACACTTCAGTATTTTCAAAGATTAATGTAGAAATTTTCTAAGTTTAAAAAATCATGGTGTAATCTGATTGGTTAATTATCTCGTCTGCACGACTTAGTTATCTCGTTCCCACGACTTAAACGACTTAGTAACTCGTGGCCGTGACATAGTATCTCGTGGCTACGATATAGTATCTCGTTCCCACGACTTAACTATCTCGTGGCCACGACTTAGTAACTCGTGGCCACGACACAGTATCTCGTGCGCACGAGATAAATAAAAACACACACATGTCACTTAGTAACTCGTGGCCACGACTTAGTACAGTACAAACTTGATTTTTTTTTGTAAAATAAAATAAATATAATTTGGCTTCACACAAACATTGTGCTTTAAATCCTTTACACTGTAAGTGGGCAGTATGAATATTCATGTATAGTGTTATTACAAAAATATATATGGAAGTTTCTTTTAAAGACAGGCACAACTTTACTTGACCCGTAATAAGGAAAGCAGATTCCTATACATTATGTGTATGTGTTTTTATTTAAATAAAACATATTTAATAAGAATTTTATAGACTTCAATAAATTTCTGTGATAAAAATATATTACTGAAAGATGTGCATAGTATGTCTATAAGCACAAATGTATGTGAATGTGGTGGTGTGTGCGGGATGTCTGATCTATAATCAGACACACATATGCCCAACATTTATGATTGACTATGCACATATGTCACAAAAATAAACAACTTCCTTCTTTCCTTATTATACATGTATATTTTAATGTGTTACATACCTATCCGCAACTATTTGTGACTCTGAGACATTTATTAAGTTAAAAGGCCAATTAATAAGTTTTGTTTTTAATGTCCAAGTCATTAGATAAAGACCTTCGCAATCGGAATACCTGGGCAGGTGCTTAACAACTGGATGACAGCATTATATGTTTTGATAAGGGAGTGCACTATGACCACTATTGCATGAAACTTACACGTATATATTCCATCCCAGCTCATCAACGTATCTTTGGGGGTAGGTGCAGCCCTTAAGCCAAGGCCTGAATCCGCCACTGTACGTATAACTGCCCCATTGAATAACTGTTTACGAGCATATTTTTTCTATTAGACTGTATACATATACATGTATAAAATTATATAGCATAATCCTTACTACTTGTATTTATATCCACTGCAATTTATGTATTAAGCGCTTGGTACGTTTTTATAGCATTGTCGCCCTCTGTATTTTAACGTATAACCACGATGGCCCTAACGGTATTCCGTAATATATACATGTACGGAAAATTCCGATGATAGGCGAATCATGGAAAAAATCCGTTGAAATCGATAACAGAGTTCTCGCCCCTTAACAGTTCACAAATCGCTAGACATTGTTTAAATTGTTTATCATAATGTAAGATGATCAAACATAATCCACAAAGCCCCAGACACCGAGCGTTATTAAGCATAAACACTGAATAATGGATATAAGCGAAAGCTAATAGTAATCAGGTCATGCGAGCTGTAAATCAAATAAGTCACATTTTAACAAAATCCATCAGGGAACAAAAAATAGTCAATTTTAGATGACTTTTTCATAAAAGTAATACAAGAAAAACTAAACCGTAAATAGTTTGTATAGAGCATGAAGAAAGGTAGCTTATACATAAAGGTATATGACGTTAACATTTTAATATTCCAAATGGCTCGTTCCAGTTTAATAGTTATCACTCAATGAAAGAATTGGTCACTACGAAATGTTTGAATGAAATAATGAAAAATGGAATCCAGAATAATGCAACGTTTAAATATCATAAAGCAAGATGGAATCAATCATAATGCAAGTTCTAATGTCATGTAGCAAGATGGAATTAAGCATAATGCAAGTTCCAATGTCACCAAGCAAGATGGAATCAAGCATAATGCAAGTTCCAATGTCATCAAGCAAGATGGAATTAAGCATATTGCAAGTTCCAATGTCATCAAGCAAGATAGAATAAATGCATTAATTCTGTTCCATACATTGGTACAGTGAATGGTCACACTTTTCATTTTCAAGGGCAGCAAGCACATAAATTTTCCCCTTAAAATAGCACCAACACAGAATAGATCATATGGCGACTTTCCAGTTTTACTGATGGAGAATTTTTAAATGTCTATTTTAATTAATGTAACAAAATAGATTGTGCATTATAACGTGAATATGATATTGTATTCCGATGATCGACATGGATGTATCACCCTACGCATTTCTCAATCTGTATTCAATCAAACTTGCTGGACTTTTGTTTCCAGACAATAACCTGAAATGGTTGGCATTGAAAGAAACATAATTTGAGCAATTACAGAAAATAATTTAGTACATGTATACATACACTTACATAGTACAGATACTACTTGTTCTTTTATTCTTTTACTACTATATTAAATATAACATGCATGTTTGATTTTCGGATCCTTAAAGATCGTTGTTCAGCACGACATTATTGATGTGCTTGTGATATTTTTAGTTTTAACTTTTCGGCATTTTCTAGTTGGGTGGTTCCAATATTCCTACTTGAATAATGTTGAATCACCCTTAGGAAATGTTGCCTGCTTTTTAACTTTGTCTTTTGACGTCTTATCTGTGATATGCAGGCTTCATAACCTCTGATCCCCTTTCAAAATTCCATTTTATTTAGTTCCACCCATTGTTTTCTGGTTTAGGGCACACGCTTTCTATTACTTGGGGACCATACGCCGCTTTTCATGGAATGGCACGGAAGTGTCACGTTGAAGGTTCCATGATAACCGCCGTTTGAACACATCTGCGGATGTTTCTAAATTCAAAATTTTACCATCTCGTGTTTAAATGTTGAATTTTGAGTAAGCCGGTGCTAGGGGGCGTGGACGGTGCAATACCGTCCATGAACAGGCTCAATCAAACCGAGCCTGCAACATTTTCAATTATGTTGTGTTGGACTTTCTTTAGGGATTCTTATTTTCTCTTTTTTTACCGCTCTCAAACCGATCATTCATTAGTAGTGACAAAAGATCAAATCGTGTCTCATAAAACATATCTTTTGTATCTACTGTAAGTCTTTGCTCTTAGCGGTATATTAGCCGCGAAGAAATATACATGTGGGCCATGATGGCCCTACTATCGCTCACCTGACAGGGTTATACAGCAATGTTTTAATGTTAGCAAAAATCTGGAAACAAAGTGATCCCTCGAAAGCATTTTTCACAACAAAATAACACGACAGTTGCAGTCTCGGTTTGTCTTTCCATGAGGATAATGAATATGTGCATCATCCCTCACGCCCCTCTGCACCGGCTTGAGCGGTACTCAATTCTCTTCACTTAATAGTGCTGGCATCAATGATCCCGAGGGACGAGAAAAATATAACAACACTGAAGTGAAGTATGGGGGGGGGGCAACTTTAAGAACTTTTTGTCTCCGTTCCTTCCAAAACATTGATTGAACACTTTAAAGAAATAAACTGTATCTAAGATTAACCTACTACATAACCTTGTACTTACTTAATTTTTGGTTTAATAGTATGTCGTTAACAATGATAGTCATTGAGTCGTCATGGCCAGTTATGTGTCAATGTGCCGTTAAACCTAAACAAAGATTTGAAGTTGAACAACGTATGACCGCGGGCTACAACATTCGACCTTAAATAAATAACAATGACCATTCAGTAACGATCTATGCATAATCGGTATGCTTTATCACCTTTCTTGCGACTGTCTTGATAACAAAAAAAAAATGTTACGCTTTGCTTGAGGTTTGGTTTAATTTTACGGCGCACTTACATATTATTAGTCATAACTCGTGTTACACACCCTGACGCATTGCACGCTGAAAGTACTTCCTATACTTTAAACGACGGCATTAAATCATAATTTGATTGCAATTTATCACTATGAATAACTGGATGGTTGTTATTTTATTAAGGAACATATTCCTTACAATATTTGCAAGTTATTTAGAATTGTCCGGTTCTTGTTTGGTGTCCTCCTGGGCTACTTGCCACTGGTTCTTGTTGCTGGGTCATGTGAGGGTTGCGTTCATTGAATGCTGCCTTTCCTTATTGATCTTGTTTACCATATTTGATATGTACAACTGAAAAGAGTTTTGAACGGAAGCCTGTACTTGTTATTATTGTATTAATCTGAATACGCCAACATTTATGTCTGATCTCAAGAAATTGAAGTATAAGTAAGACAAGGCAATATAAAATGTAGATTTAATCTTTAAAATCACATTCATTATTTCAGTTAAAACCATGTTTAGAAGTGATGTAAATGGTTCATAAATCACATGTGTACTTTCATTTGCTTTTTTCTCTGTCTCCATAACTGTTCAATATGCTCTGTGTCTGATCTCCCTGTTGCTGGTCTCTAAAATAGATAAATACAGAATCCCTTAAGAAAGACCAACACGGCAAAATTGAAAATGTTGCCTCCTCTAACAATATTTCATCTCTCACTACTACAACTTTCACCTCCCCATTGTCCCCGCATTGACCTACTACATTGTCTCCTACGATTCGGAGCAAAAATTTCATCCATGAAAACTTCAATATTATTCTGCAAAACAAATTGAAATGTATCAAATAAGCAGCTGACAATGCTTAAGATAAACAATTTTTCTAATACCTGATATAGGAAAAAATAATTATTAAATTGTGCTGGTGGTTAAATTTGATTGCGTTTTATCAACATCAATGTTTTAAAGATGGCCTTATCACTTGACACATTTCAGGCCTTTTCACCTGCTAGATTTTTTGCCCTCTTCTAATCATAGGAAGTCTTATGGGTACTAATTGTGCACCCCTGGTCGCCGATTTGTTTTTATATTGCTATGATCGAGTCTCTCTGTAAATACACAAGATATTATATTAGCATTTAATAACTTCCAGATCCCGTGAAGATATTTTTAATTCAGATAATTTTTAATTTGTTCAAATGGTGTCTTCATTATCGTACTGAGTTACAACTTAATAAAACGAATTCTTGACATTGAAGTACAATGTATATCGTTTTTGTGTCGCCTTGAAAAAGGCGACATATAGGTGTTACTTTTGTCGGCGGTGTCGGCGTCGGTGTCGGCGTCGGCGTCCCCTTAAGCTTGTCCAGAGCATAAGTCAGTCATTATAAATCGGATTTACTTCAAACTTGGTATGCATGCTTCTTACAATGACCCGAACTGCAGTGCACAAGAACCGGTACTCTGCACTTCTTTTTTTTGAGTTATTGCCCTTTGTTAATTTTCATACTTTATATTTGTCCGGGCCATTTCTCCTAAAGTATAAAAGCTATGGACTTGAAACTTCATAGGATGATAGATCTCATTAAGAAGAAGTGCAGTGCACAAGAACTGGTACTCTGCATTTCTTATTTTTTGAGTTATTGCCCTTTGTTAATTTTCATACTTTATTTTTGTCCGGGCCATTTCTCCTAAAGTATTAAAGCTATGGACTTGAAACTTCATAGGATGATACATCTCATTAAGAAGAAGTGCAGTGCACAAGAACTGGTACTCTGCATTTCTTATTTTTTGAGTTATTGCCCTTTGTTAATTTTCATACTTTATTTTTGTCCGGGCCATTTCTCCTAAAGTATTAAAGCTATGGACTTGAAACTTCATAGGATGATACATCTCATTAAGAAGAAGTGCAGTGCACAAGAACTGGTACTCTGCATTTCTTATTTTATGAGTTATTGCCCTTTGTTAATTTTCATACTTTATTTTTGTCCGGGCCATTTCTCCTAAAGTATTAAAGCTATGGACTTGAAACTTCATAGGATGATACATCTCATTAAGAAGAAGTGCAGTGCACAAGAACTGGTACTCTGCATTTCTTATTTTATGAGTTATTGCCCTTTGTTAATTTTCATACTTTATTTTTGTCCGGGCCATTTCTCCTAAAGTATAAAAGCTATGGACTTGAAACTTCATAGGATGATAGATCTCATTAAGAAGAAGTGCAGTGTTCAAGAACTGGTACTATGCATTTCTTATTTTTTGAGTTATTGCCCTTGTTAATTTTCAAACTTTATTTTTGTCCAGGCCATTTCTCATAAATTATAAAAGCTTTAGACTTGAAACTTAGTAGGATTATAGATCTTATTGATAAGAAGTGCAATGCACAGAAACTGCTGCTCTGCATTTCTTATTTTTTGAGCTATTGCCCTTTGTTGATTTTCAAATATCATTCTTGTCCTGGCCATTTCTCCTAAACAATATTGTTCACAAGGCGACACATCCGACTCGCGGAGTTCTAGTTGGATCTTCATATTACTATAAAAACAATTCTATTCACACGAAAATCTATGATAAAAGAGAGTATTTTGATTTTGGTATAAAGTAAATTATCCACATTTGGATGGGTACATATTACGAGGTTGATATATCTCAGTTAATTATATTCGCTAAAGCTTGTAGCAACGTAAAGGATTTGAACGAGCGAAATATAGTCAGTACTAGCAAGGTACTCAAATAGGGGTACCGCTATCATAAATTACGTAAATAATTTACAAAATTTTACAATCGTATCTTTGATTTAATTTCAAAGTTCAATTGTTAAATTCTCACGATTTAAAGACAAGGAAACTATACTGATTCAGGCCAGACAAGTGTTACATAATGAGTCTACACGACGTGTGCACGAGGATTTCACGGACCGCGTGAAATTACATCGACGAGAACTAGGAAAACGCCTAGTACACGCCAGAGAAAACGGACAGTACGCTTCGATGAACTATGATAAACTTATTATTGAAAACACCGTGTACGGATATGACGAGGAAAAGAAAGACAGTTATATCATAGGTCATGCACGTGGAAATCCGGGAACCAAATTCCATCAGAGAAGGAGACCGGTAATTACAGGCGATGGTTATCAACAAACAGACGACGGCCAAGAAACGCAAACTGTACCTTAGGTTTTAGGTCCAGCCCAAATAACAGATCCAGTAACTACTTATAAATATATAAATATATTGACATGGAAAATTGCAGGTCTAAATAAACATAGACAAGATATTTCATTGATAAATCATTTAAATGATTTTGACATTATTGGTTTATTAGAAACATGGAGCAACTTTAATGGTGAATATGATACGTTTTTACCTGGGTTTTGTCATTTTGATTGTATTAGAAAGAAACACAATAATGCTTTAAGAAATAGTGCGGGTATAAGTGTTTTTGTCAAGGAAAACCACGTGACTTCAAAACTGATATCACAAATTAAGCATGAATTTACGGAGTGTGTGGTTTTACTATTGAAGGGTAGCTTATTTAGAGTAATGAAAGATATTATTGTATACATAACGTATATTTCCCCTGAAGGATCAACAGTTTATCGTAATAATACTGAAAACACTGGCTTTGCACTATTAGATGACCATTTGTTAAATCTTAAACATGATTTTCCTAATTGCTATTAATATCTTGCTGGCGATTTTAATGCCAGAACAGTAGATTTCCGTGATTATATTCCATTTGATAACTTAGATTATTTGTACCATGAAACAGTCGACTATGAATCAGATTGTTTTGATTTACATAGAAACAATAAGGATAATTCTCGATATAATAATTTTGGTAAATATTTAGTTGAATTATGTTGTACATATAACATACATATTGTGAATGGAAGATGTGGGAATGATAAAGTAGGCAATTTTACATGTGTAGCCAATGATGGTCTAAGTGTGGTTGACTATCATATAGCATCAACAGAATTATTTTTGGTCATATCATATTTTAACATAGAAATGCGCAATGAATCTATTTCCGAGCCTGTTGTCAATGTATCTCAATCAAATACTACTCTGATTGAAAAATTTAAATGGAAGGATAAGTTCAAGGATACTTTTTTAGATATTTTCGATAGAAAATTAGCTAAATCCAGAGATGTAATTCTCCAAAATATAGAATATGATATAAACGATGCAGTTTCGTCATTGATAATAATATACCGTTCGTCTGCTACGCACATTCAAATGTTTGCTTTACGAAAAAAGCAGTTTAATCAACCAAAATGGTGGGATGATGAGTGTCAACAAAGTAAAGAACATAAAAATATTTTATTAAGTCAATTTAGGTTAACAAACAATATCCGTGATTACGTGATTACGTGATCCGTGATTACGAATTATATAAAGTTTCTAAGAGGCATTTCAAAAATACCTGTCGTAATAAGAAACTAATGAATGTATCTGAAAATAGAAATAAGCTTATAATTCCAAGAAATAACCCGAAGGAATTTTGGTCCCTAGTTAAATCTGGTTCGATACAAAATAAAATGACTTCTGAAATAACGGCAATTGTCTGGCCAAATTATTATGCCCCCGCCATGTAATGGCCGGGGCATATAGTGTAACCCTGTTCCGTCCTTCCGTCCTTCCGTTATTCCGTCATCATCAGTTTCCGTTCATTATCTTAGTAACGGTTGCACATATTCAACTCAAATTTGACATATGGATATGTCATGTTCGAATTTGGTCATGGTTTGATGATTTTTGGCAGAGTTATGCCCCTTTCACTTTGAAAATTATATGAAATTTGCAGTTTCTGTTCATTATCTCCCCAACGGTACAACACATTCAACTCAAACTTGACATATTGATACGTCAAAGAGATGTGCAGGTCAAGTTGGAATTTGGTCATGGTTCAATGATTTTTTGCAGAGTAATGCCCCTTTCACTTTGAAAATAATATGAAATTTACAGTGTCTGTTCATTATCTACCCAACAGTGTTACATATTTAACTCAAATTTGACATATAGATATGTCAAAGGAATGGGCAGGTCAGGTTGGCATTTGGTCATGGTTCGATGATTTTTTGGCAGAGTTATGTCCCTTTCACTTTGAAAATAATATAGATACATCTTAGGAATAAGCAGTTTAAGTTTGAATTTGGTCATGGTTCAATGATTTTGGACAAACTTATCTTTCTTGAATGTTGGAAAAATTTTGAACTTTCAGTTTCAGCACTCATACTTTTGTGGAAATGTATGTAGCCATTATTTTGGCTACAAATATGAAATATGCTATTTTCAAAAGGAATAATTTCAGTGCCTTGAACATTGTATGACAATCTTGTGTTTACATTGAAAAGTTTGAAAGGCTTTGAACTTAAAATGAAAACAATAATTTGTGCAAACAGATTTGGAACAAAATATTATAACATCTGAAATGTTGGCTGCATGCGGGGGCATCCGTGGCATGATGACACATTTCTAGTTTTGAACAGTTACTATTTCAAGAAAATCAAATTCCCATTGTTGAATTAAATAGTCGTATAAATGATTTACAAACTGATGAAATAACAGACCAAATTCTTAATTGTGAAGTTACAGTTGAAGAAATAACAAGGTAAATTTCTAAACTAAAGTCAGGAAAATGTCAAGGTAAAGACGGTATAAGTGCAGAGTTCTATAAAAATACTTGTCATAGTATATCTCCTATTTTGTGTAGTTTGTTCAATAAAATCCTGACAACAGGTAATTTTCCTGACGCATGGTGTCAAAGCATCATAGTTCGATAGAAATGACCTATCTAATTACAGAGGGTTTTCATTAATGGATGTTATTTACAAAATATTTTCGAACATTATTAAGGAAAGGTTAGATAAATGGACAAATCATTTTGATATCATTGATGAAGCTCATCTGGTTTTAGATCTGGATATTCCGTTGTTGATAACATGTTTTCACTTCAGGCTATGATTCAAAAGTACATTTCAAGGCCACAAGGTAGATTCTATGTTCTTTATATAGACTTTAAGAAAGCATTCGACTCCCTAGTACATTACAATATATTTAAAAACATTTTAAGTAAGGATGCAAATGGAAAGTTAATTATAGTTCTTATTTCGATGTATTCAAAGTTAGAAAATTACATCAAAGTATCAAATACATCGTTTAATGACAATAGGCGGGAAAATATATCATGTGATCGTATCTCCAGTCCGATCAGGTGTAACATTGGCATGAGACAAGGAGACGTGAATCCGCCCAGTATTTTCAACTTATACATTAATGACTTAATATCTCACTTGAGAGAAACGTGTATATTTATCACGAGTGATATACCAGATATTTCATGTCTACTTTTTGCAGACGACGTCGCGTGTGGAGCGGAAACCGTACATAACCTCCAATTACAGCTAAACGCCGTATCCGAATTTTGTAACCGTTCCGGAATGACTGTTAATATTAGTAAAACGGAAATAATGGTATTTTGTAACGGCGGTCCTCTACGTCATTCTGAAAAATGGACACTTGCAACATAGATATTTTTAACAAATCCTTTCCAAAATATTAGGACAAAATATTTCAATTCCAAAATATTTCTCAAACAATGACGCATACAAACACAAAATCAAGAAGTGGCGCAAACAACTGGTAGCGTCGTTAAATAAACTTCTATGACCAATGAAAAAACGAGATATGACTTACCAATAAGGAAGCGTGTTAAATATAGGACCAGAAGAAAATACCGACCAATACAGAACTGAGAAGCTGTCGACAATAATTAATTATTATAAAAAATTTAAAATAATCCAATTATTATCTTTGCTAAAAAAACTCAATCCAGAAGTAATAATACAATTTTAATAAATGAATATAGAACATAAATGCAACAAGCATAAATACCCGCAAAACAACAGCCAAAAAGCAGAGGAAAAACAAACATAAAAAAGCACAAATTAAAATGCAAAAGAAAATAAACAGAACTAGCCTCTTACCTACGGAGCCCCTAAGGTGACATTCTCGACACTTTCCCCCGGCATTTAATTCGTTTTTAAGATGTATTAATTCGTAATTACGAAATATCAATTCGTTTTTACGAAATATCAATTCGTTTTTACGAAATATTATTTGGTAATTACGAAATATTAATTCGTAAAAACGAAATAATATTTCGTAATTACGAAATATCAATTCGTTTATACGAAATATTAATTCGTTTTTACGAAATGTTATTTCGTAATTACGAAATATTATTTCGTTATTACGAAATATTAATTCGTAAAAACGAAATGTTATTTCGTAATTACGAAATATTAATTCGTTTTTACGAAATCTTATGTAAGGTCATTTTGAGCTTGATAAAGAACCTATTAATCTCACAAATGGGTCATTTACATGCCTTGATCAACTTTGCGATTATAAGCCGAATGGTTCTCAAGTTATTATATTTAAGTGAACAGGGTTTTTGAGTGAGAAGTCATTCTCTATCCAAAATGGTCTTTTTTCCCCATTGTCAAATACATGTTCCTATCAGCAATGTTTTAATGTTTGAGGCAATCTTTTACGACATGTATTTTTAAAACAGAAACATGCTATATTATTCCGTTCTTTTATCATATACATTAGTAAAACTAATTGGACGAGGGGGGGGGGGGGGGGTTTTGTCCAGACATTCACTAATCTAATCAATTTAAAATGAATATTTCCTCACAATGTATTATTAGAAATGTCCGTGTTACGATTTGAAGCACAGGACCCCCATAAGTAAATTTTCCAAGCGCGTGAACTATCACGGCTGTGGCTCAACGCTATTGACATGCGATTATTTTAATTTATCTACAATAGTGTAAAAATAATAAAAATTGGGGAGAACAATACTCTTTGAAACGCTAGAAAACAATTAATTCGTTTTTACGAAATATTATTTCGTATTTACGAATTGTTATTTCGTAATTACGAAATAACATTTCGTTTTTACGAATTAATATTTCGTAATTACGAAATAATATTTCGTAAATACGAAATAATATTTCGTAATTACGAATTAATAGTTCGTAAAAACGAATTAATATTTCGTAAAAACGAATTAATATTTCGTATTTACGAATTAATATTTCGTATTTACGAATTAATATTTCGTAAAAACGAATTATTATTTCGTAATTACGAATTATTATTTCGTAAAAACGAATTAAATTCCGGGGAAAAAAAGTGTGGAAAATGTCACCTTAGGGGCTCCGTACTTACCTTATACTTTAATACTGCCTTAAGATCTTAAATCTACAACAAAAATACATAAAATATACAAATTAAAATATGATACTAAAAACAAAGTATCATGGAATCCTAAACATTTTAAATGTAGAACTAACGTGGTAAAGTGGAAATCACACGTAAGAAAAAATGCCTAAGACGATAACCTAAAACTTCACGATATAAACCCATTTCTTGATGTGTCACCATCTCTATCTCTGTCAAACCGCCGTGATTGGTTTTTCTTCGATGCCGAATTAGACACACTAAAATTACCCATTCTTATCTCCTCACGAATGATAATGCCCCATTCTGTGTAGCTTGTAATGAAAATTTTACTGTCGAGCATTCTCTTCTTGAATGTCATGATTTTTCACAGGCCCGTAATAGATTTTATTGTGTAAATTCACTCATAGAACTCTTTAATACCATTCAATCGAAAACATCATTGATTTTATAAAGAGATAAACTTGTATTCTAGGATCTAATTAGCTCATTTTCATTGTCTTTACAAAGTTTAATTAACATAACATTTATAGCATTTTGCACGATATGGCCAGTTATGTGTTGACGTGCCGTAAAAATCCAAACAAACAGCTCATATTGGTTCAAAACTTAAGTATTACTTGTTTAGATATGAAACAGTTTTAATTTCATTAATGTTATGGGGTCCTGATTTGTATACGAAAAGAGTAAAGCTTTTTTGTGATAATGTAGCTGTTTTTATTGTGTTACAGCAATGTTCGAGAGAAATTTGTTTCATTGCATCAGAAAATGAGCTCCAGTGGCTCCAGTGAAAACGTCACATCTCAGTAGTGATAGAAATCGTATAGCTGATGTAGTCTGAGTAGATGACATTTGGATAGTTTGCATGTTTCTGATCTTTTTAATCAGGTGTCTAATATTTCTCAAAAACATGTAAATGTCACCGAGGATCATTTTAAGATGATTCATAATTATACCTTCATGTTTCAGATATAGTGAAAAAAAACAACAGTTATGTAGGAATTTAGACTTTCTATTTCATCAGCATTTGCCGAAGGTACAAATAAAAATCTGAACATACAATGGAAGAGTTTTCTGATGTTTTGTATTTACTTTAAATTGCGTTTCTTACCAGCCTCCACGTCAACATTGCATTTATATGCTCCATTTCTCAGTAGGGCATTCGTATCAGTAAATAACATACGTAATAATATTTCAGGGGTTAAAACTTTACATTTGATACTGGTTTATATTTGTAACCATATGAATTCTTATTTGCTGAAATTATTATTAAGGGGAATTAATCGTTGTCATCCAAGATCTGTAAATTGTCCAGAACCAGTCACTTTAAACATTTTACGCAGCAAACATACTGTTACGAGCCAGGCGTAACGAGAAAGAAAAGCCAGCAACAAACTTGTAACAATAACAAATTTATTACAGAAAAATTATTAAAGAAAAAAAGATAAAATAACAAATTATCTTTACAAATACCTGAAGTCCAAATAAAAATTACAAATGTCTAGTCTGATCCTGGAATGATTTTTTTTTAATAGCACAGTTAAATCCAAGTTAAATCCAAGAACACTTTAGAATAAATTCCCACAATAAAATCCACAAGAATAATTAATAATCCAAGCTCCAATAAATCACTTAATTTCCAAGTTGAATAATACTCCAAATATATTGATTTCTAAAAGATCACTGATGACTTAAAAGGTAACTGATGACTTAAAGATAAGATTAATGAAAAATGTCTCCTTATATATATTAACTAAGAAGTTTCCAGAAAGGTCTATTATGTTCTCAAGTAATCATAATCTAGCAACTTCAACAATAAAGATCATTCCAGAAGTTTCTATCTAAAATAGAATGCATGAGTTTTCTACAACAGTTAAGAACCTTCTAGTACATACATGTAGTTTATGTTCTAAAAGTAGAACAATGATA